>NC_056737.1:339359233-339449233 GCF_019279795.1 Protopterus annectens
AACATGTTTGACAACCAGAGTTAGTGGTAGTGTGCACTTCATCGGTAGCAGTAGTGTTCCTAACATGTTTGACAATGAGAGTTAGTGGTACTTTGCACTTCATTGGTAGCAGTAGTGTTCCTAACATGTTTGACAACCAGAGTTAGTGGTACTCTGCACTTCATCGGTAGCAGTAGTGTTCCTAACATGTTTGACAACCAGAGTTAGTGGTACTGTGCACTTCATTGGTAGCAGTAGTGTTCCTAACATGTTTGACAACCAGAGTTAGTGGTACTCTGCACTACATCGGTAGCAGTAGTGTTCCTAACATGTTTGACAACCAGAGCTAGTGTTACTCTGCACTTCATCAGTAGCAGTAGTGTTCCTACCATGTTTGACAACCACAGTTAGCGGTACTGTGCACTTCATCGGTAGAAGTAGTGTTCCTAACATGTTTGACAACCAGAGTTAGTGGTACTGTGCACTTCATCGGTAGCAGTAATGTTCCTAACATGTTTGACAACCAGAGTTAGTGGTACTGTGCACTTCATCGGTAGCAGTAGTGTTCCTAACATGTTTGACAACCAGAGTTAGAGGTACAGTGCACTTCATTGGTAGCAGTAGTGTTCCTAACATGTTTGACAACCAGAGTTAGTGGTACTGTGCACTTCATCGGTAGCACTAGTGTTCCTAAAATGTTTGACAACCAGAGTTAGTGGTACTGTGCACTTCAACGGTAGCAGTAGTGTTCCTAACATGTTTGACAACCAGAGTTAGTGGTACTGTCCACTTCATCGGTAGCAGTAGTGTTCCTAACATGTTTGACAACCAGAGTAAGTGGTACTGTGCACTTCATCGGTAGCAGTAGTGTTCCTAACATGTTTGACAACCAGAGTTAGTGGTACTCTGCACTGCATCGGTAGCAGTAGTGTTCCTAACATGTTTGACAGCCAGAGTTAGTGGTACTCTGCACTGCATCGGTAGCAGTAGTGTTGTTAACATGTTTGAAAACCATAGTTAGTCGTACTCTGCACTTCATCGGTAGCAGTAGCGTTCCTAACATGTTTGACAACCAGAGTTAGTGGTATTGTGCACTTCATCGGTAGCAGTAGTGTTCCTAACATATTTGACAACCAGAGTTAGTGGTACTGTGCACTTCATTGGCAGCAGTAGAGTTCCTAACATGTTTGACAACAGAGTTAGTAGTACTCTGCACGTCATCAGTAGCAGTAGTGTTCTTAACGTGTTTGACAACCAGAGTTAGTGGTACTCTGCACTTCATTGGTAGCAGTAGTGTTCTAGTGTTCCTAACATGTTTGACAACCAGAGTTAGTGGTACTGTGCACTTCATCGGTAGCATTAGTGTTCCTAACATGTTTGACAACCAGAGTTAGTGGTACTGTGCAATTCATTGGTAGCTGTAGTGTTCCTAACATGTTTGGCAACCAGAGTTAGTGGTACTGTGCACTTCATTGGTAGCAGTAGTGTTCCTAACATGTTTGGCAACCAGAGTTAGTGGTACTGTGCACTTCATTGGTAGCAGTAGTGTTCCTAACATGTTTGACAACCAGAGTTAGTGCTACTGTGCACTTCATCGGTAGCAGTAGTGTTCCTAACTTGTTTGACAACCAGAGTTAGTGGTACTCTGCACTTCATCAGTAGCAGTAGTGTTCCTAGCATGTTTGACAACCAGAGTTAGTGGAACTCTGCACTTCATTGGTAGCAGTAGTGTTCCTAACATGTTTGACAACCAGAGTTAGTGGTACTGTGCACTTCATCGGTAGCAGTAGTGTTCCTAACATGTCTGACAACCAGAGTTAGTGGTACTCTGCACTTCATCGGTAGCAGTAGTGTTCCTAACATGTTTGACAACCAGAGTTAGTGGTACTCTGCACTTCATTGTTAGCAGTAGTGTTCTTAACATGTTTGACAACCAGAGTTAGTGGTACTCTGCACTTCATCAATAGCAGCAGTGTTCCTAACATGTTTGACAACCAGAGTTAGTGGTACTCTGCACTTCATCGGTAGCAGTAGTGTTCCTAACATGTTTGACAACCAGAGTTAGTGGTACTCTGCACTTCATCGGTAGCAGTAGTGTTCCTAGCATGTTTGACAAGCAGAGTTAGTGGTACTGTACACTTCATTGGTAGCAGTAGTGTTCCTAACATGTTTGACAACCAGAGTTAGTGGTACTGTGCACTTCATCGGTAGCAGTAGTGTTCCTAACATGTTTGACAACCAGAGTTAGTGGTACTGTGCACTTCATCGGTAGAGTAGTGTTCCTGACATGTTTGACAACCAGAGTTAGTGGTACTGTGCACTTCATCGGTAGCAGTACTGTTCCTAACATGTTTGATGACCAGAGTTAGTGGTACTGTGCACTTCATCGGTAGCAGTAGTGTTCCTAACATGTTTGACAACCAGAGTTAGTGGTACTCTGCTCTTCATTGGTAGCAGTAGTGTTCCAAACATGTTTGACAACCAGAGTTAGTGGTACTCTGCACTTCATCGGTAGCAGCAGTGTTCCTAACATGTTTGACAACCAGAGTTAGTGGTACTCTGCACTTCATCGGTAGCAGTAGTGTTCCTAACATGTTTGACAACCAGAGTTAGTGGTAGTCTGCACTTCATCGGTGGCATTAGTGCTCCTAGCATGTTTGACAACCAGAGTTAGTGGTACTGTGCACTTCATCGGTAGCAGTAGTGTTCCTAACATGTTTGACAACCAGAGTTAGCGGTACTCTGCACTTCATCGGTAGCAGTAGTGTTCCTAAAATGTTTGACAACCAGAGTTAGTGGTACTGTGCACTTCATTGGTAGCAGTAGTGTTCCTAACATGTTTGAAAACCAGAGTTAGTGGTACTGTGCACTTCATCGGTAGCAGTAGTGTTCCTAACATGTTTGACATCCAGAGTTAGTGGTATTCTGCACTTCATCGGTAGCAGTAGTGTTCCTAATATGTTTGACAACCTGAGTTAGTGGTACTGTGCACTTCATTGGTAGCAGTAGTGTTCCTCACATGTTTGACAACCTGAGTTAGTGGTACTCTGCACTTCATTGGTAGCAGTAGTGTTCCTAACATGTTTGACATCCAGAGTTAGTGGTATTCTGCACTTCGTCGGTAGCAGTAGTGTTCCTAGCATGTTTGACAACCAGAGTTAGTGGTAATGTGCACTTCATCGGTAGCAGTAGTGTTCCTAACATGTCTGACAACCAGAGTTAGTGGTACTCTGCACTTCATCGGTAGCAGTAGTGTTCCTAACATGTTTGACAACCAGAGTTAGTGGTACTGTGCACTTCATCAGTAGCAGTAGTGTTCCTAACATGTTTGACAACCAGAGTTAGTGCTAGTGTGCACTTCATCGGTAGCAGTAGTGTTCCTAACATGTTTGACAATGAGAGTTAGTGGTACTTTGCACTTCATTGGTAGCAGTAGTGTTCCTAACATGTTTGACAACCAGAGTTAGTGGTACTCTGCACTTCATCGGTAGCAGTAGTGTTCCTAACATGTTTGACAACCAGAGTTAGTGGTACTGTGCACTTCATTGGTAGCAGTAGTGTTCCTAACATGTTTGAAAACCAGAGTTAGTGGTACTCTGCACTACATCGGTAGCAGTAGTGTTCCGAACATGTTTGACAACCAGAGCTAGTGTTACTCTGCACTTCATCAGTAGCAGTAGTGTTCCTAACATGTTTGACAACCACAGTTAGCGGTACTGTGCACTTCATCGGTAGCAGTAGTGTTCCTAACATGTTTGACAACCAGAGTTAGTGGTACTGTCCACTTCATCGGTAGCAGTAGTGTTCCTAACATGTTTGACAACCAGAGTTAGTGGTACTCTGCACTGCATCGGTAGCAGTAGTGTTCCTAACATGTTTGACAACCAGAGTTAGTGGTACTCTGCACTGCATCGGTAGCAGTAGTGTTGTTAACATGTTTGAAAACCATAGTTAGTTGTACTCTGCACTTCATCGGTAGCAGTAGCGTTCCTAACATGTTTGACAACCAGAGTTAGTGGTATTGTGCACTTCATCGGTAGCAGTAGTGTTCCTAACATGTTTGACAACCAGAGTTAGTGGTACTGTGCACTTCATTGGTAGCAGTAGAGTTCCTAACATGTTTGACAACAGAGTTAGTGGTACTCTGCACGTCATCGGTAGCAGTAGTGTTCTTAACGTGTTTGACAACCAGAGTTAGTGGTACTCTGCACTTCATTGGTAGCAGTAGTGTTCTAGTGTTCCTAACATGTTTGACAACCAGAGTTAGTGCTACTGTGCACTTCATCGGTAGCATTAGTGTTCCTAACATGTTTGACAACCAGAGTTAGTGGTACTGTGCAATTCATTGGTAGCTGTAGTGTTCCTAACATGTTTGACAACCAGAGTTAGTGGTACTGTGCACTTCATTGGTAGCAGTAGTGTTCCTAACATGTTTGGCAACCAGAGTTAGTGGTACTGTGCACTTCATTGGTAGCAGTAGTGTTCCTAACATGTTTGACAACCAGAGTTAGTGCTACTGTGCACTTCATCGGTAGCAGTAGTGTTCCTAACTTGTTTGACAACCAGAGTTAGTGGTACTCTGCACTTCATCAGTAGCAGTGGTGTTAATAACATGTTTGACAACCAGAGTTAGTAGTACTGTGCATTTCATCAGTAACAGTAGTGTTCCTAACATGTTTGACAACCAGAGTTAGTGGTACTCTGCACTTCATCAGTAGCAGTAGTGTTCCTAGCATGTTTGACAACCAGAGTTAGTGGAACTCTGCACTTCATTGGTAGCAGTAGTGTTCCTAACATGTTTGACAACCAGAGTTAGTGGTACTGTGCACTTCATGGGTAACAGTAGTGTTCCTAACATGTTTGACAACCAGAGATAGTGGTACTGTGCACTTCATCGGTAGCAGTAGTGTTCCTAACATGTCTGACAACCAGAGTTAGTGGTACTCTGCACTTCATCGGTAGCAGTAGTGTTCCTAACATGTTTGACAACCAGAGTTAGTGGTACTCTGCACTTCATTGTTAGCAGTAGTGTTCTTAACATGTTTGACAACCAGAGTTAGTGGTACTCTGCACTTCATCGATAGCAGCAGTGTTCCTAACATGTTTGACAACCAGAGTTAGTGGTACTCTGCACTTCATCGGTAGCAGTAGTGTTCCTAACATGTTTGACAACCAGAGTTAGTGGTACTCTGCACTTCATCGGTAGCAGTAGTGTTCCTAGCATGTTTGACAAGCAGAGTTAGTGGTACTGTACACTTCATTGGTAGCAGTAGTGTTCCTAACATGTTTGACAACCAGAGTTAGTGGTACTGTGCACTTCATCGGTAGCAGTAGTGTTCCTAACATGTTTGACAACCAGAGTTAGTGGTACTGTGCACTTCATCGGTAGCAGTAGTGTTCCTAACATGTTTGACAACCAGAGTTAGTGGTACTGTGCACTTCATCGGTAGCAGTACTGTTCCTAACATGTTTGATGACCAGAGTTAGTGGTACTGTGCACTTCATCGGTAGCAGTAGTGTTCCTAACATGTTTGACAACCAGAGTTAGTGGTACTCTGCTCTTCATTGGTAGCAGTAGTGTTCCAAACATGTTTGACAACCAGAGTTAGTGGTACTCTGCACTTCATCGGTAGCAGCAGTGTTCCTAACATGTTTGACAACCAGAGTTAGTGGTACTCTGCACTTCATCGGTAGCAGTAGTGTTCCTAACATGTTTGACAACCAGAGTTAGTGGTACTCTGCACTTCATCGGTAGCAGTAGTGCTCCTAGCATGTTTGACAACCAGAGTTAGTGGTACTGTGCACTTCATCGGTAGCAGTAGTGTTCCTAACATGTTTGACAACCAGAGTTAGCGGTACTCTGCACTTCATCGGTAGCAGTAGTGTTCCTAACATGTTTGACAACCAGAGTTAGTGGTACTGTGCACTTCATTGGTAGCAGTAGTGTTCCTAACATGTTTGATAACCAGAGTTAGTGGTACTGTGCACTTCATCGGTAGCAGTAGTGTTCCTAACATGTTTGACAACCAGAGTTAGTTGTACTGTGCACTTCATCGGTAGCAGTAGTGTTCCTAACATGTTTGACAACCAGAGTTAGTGGTACTGTGCACTTCATCGGTAGCAGTAGTGTTCCTAATATGTTTGACAACCTGAGTTAGTGGTACTGTGCACTTCATTGGTAGCAGTAGTGTTCCTCACATGTTTGACAACCTGAGTTAGTGGTACTCTGCACTTCATTGGTAGCAGTAGTGTTCCTAACATGTTTGACATCCAGAGTTAGTGGTATTCTGCACTTCGTCGGTAGCAGTAGTGTTCCTAGCATGTTTGACAACCAGAGTTAGTGGTAATGTGCACTTCATCGGTAGCAGTAGTGTTCCTAACATGTCTGACAACCAGAGTTAGTGGTACTGTGCACTTCATCAGTAGCAGTAGTGTTCCTAACATGTATGACAACAAGAGTTAGTGGTACTGTCCACTTCATCGGTAGCAGTAGTGTTCCTAACATGTTTGACAACCAGAGTTAGTGGTACTGTGCACTTCATCGGTAGCAGTAGTGTTCCTAACATGTTTGACAACCAGAGTTAGTGGTACTCTGCACTTCATCGGTAGCAGTAGTGTTCCTAACATGTTTGACAACCAGAGTTAGTAGTACTCTGCACTTCATCGGTAGCAGTAGTGTTCCTAACATGTTTGACAACCAGAGTTAGTGGTACTCTGCACTGCATCGGTAGCAGTAGTGTTGTTAACATGTTTGAAAACCATAGTTAGTGGTACTCTGCACTTCATCGGTAGCAGTAGTGTTCCTAACATGTTTGACAACCAGAGTTAGTGGTACTGTGCACTTTATCGGTAGCAGTAGTGTTCCTAACATGTTTGACAACCAGAGTTAGTGGTACTGTGCACTTCAACGGTAGCAGTAGTGTTGCTAACATGTTTGACAACCAGAGTTAGTGGTACTCTGCACGTCATCAGTAGCAGTAGTGTTCTTAACATGTTTGACAACCAGAGTTAGTGGTACTCTGCACTTCATTGGTAGCAGTAGTGTTCTAGTGTTCCTAACATGTTTGACAACCAGAGTTAGTGGTACTGTGCACTTCACCCGTAGCAGTAGTGTTCCTAACATGTTTGACAACCAGAGTTAGTGGTACTGTGCAATTCATTGGTAGCAGTAGTGTTCCTATCATGTTTGACAACCAGATGTAGTGGTACTGTGCACTTCATTGGTAGCAGTAGTGTTCCTAACATGTTTGGCAACCAGAGTTAGTGGTACTGTGCACTTCATTGGTAGCAGTAGTGTTCCTAACATGTTTGACAACCAGAGTTAGTGGTACTGTGCACTTCATCGGTAGCAGTAGTGTTCCTAACTTGTTTGACAACCAGAGTTAGTGGTACTCTGCTCTTCATCGGTAGCAGTTGTGTTCCTAACATGTTTGACAACCAGAGTTAGTGGTACTGTGCATTTCATCAGTAACAGTAGTGTTCCTAACATGTTTGACAACCAGAGTTAGTGGTACTCTGCACTTCATCAGTAGCAGTAGTGTTCCTAGGATGTTCGACAACCTGAGTTAGTGGAACTCTGCACTTCATTGGTAGCAGTAGTGTTCCTAACATGTTTGACAACCAGAGTTAGTGGTACTGTGCACTTCATCGGTAGCAGTAGTGTTCCTAACATGTTTGACAACCAGAGATAGTGGTACTGTGCACTTCATCGGTAGCAGTAGTGTTCCTAACATGTTTGACAACCTGAGTTAGTGGCACTGTGCACTTCATCAGTAGCAGTAGTGTTCCTAACATGTTTGACAACCAGAGTTAGTGGTACTGTGCACTTCATCGGTAGCAGTAGTGTTCCTAACATGTCTGACAACCAGAGTTAGTGGTACTCTGCACTTCATCGGTAGCAGTAGTGTTCCTAACATGTTTGACAACCAGAGTTAGTGGTACTCTGCACTTCATTGTTAGCAGTAGTGTTCTTAACATGTTTGACAACCAGAGTTAGTGGTACTCTGCACTTCATCGATAGCAGCAGTGTTCCTAACATGTTTGACAACCAGAGTTAGTGGTACTCTGCACTTCATCGGTAGCAGTAGTGTTCCTAACATGTTTGACAACCAGAGTTAGTGGTACTCTGCACTTCATCGGTAGCAGTAGTGTTCCTAGCATGTTTGACAAGCAGAGTTAGTGGTACTGTACACTTCATTGGTAGCAGTAGTGTTCCTAACATGTTTGACAACCAGAGTTAGTGGTACTGTGCACTTCATCGGTAGCAGTAGTGTTCCTAACATGTTTGACAACCAGAGTTAGTGGTACTGTGCACTTCATCAGTAGCAGTAGTGTTCCTAACATGTTTGACAACCAGAGTTAGTGGTACTGTGCACTTCATCGGTAGCAGTACTGTTCCTAACATGTTTGATGACCAGAGTTAGTGGTACTGTGCACTTCATCGGTAGCAGTAGTGTTCCTAACATGTTTGACAACCAGAGTTAGTGGTACTCTGCTCTTCATTGGTAGCAGTAGTGTTCCAAACATGTTTGACAACCAGAGTTAGTGGTACTCTGCACTTCATCGGTAGCAGCAGTGTTCCTAACATGTTTGACAACCAGAGTTAGTGGTACTCTGCACTTCATCGGTAGCAGTAGTGTTCCTAACATGTTTGACAACCAGAGTTAGTGGTACTCTGCACTTCATCGGTAGCAGTAGTGCTCCTAGCATGTTTGACAACCAGAGTTAGTGGAACTGTGCACTTCATCGGTAGCAGTAGTGTTCCTAACATGTTTGACAACCAGAGTTAGCGGTACTCTGCACTTCATCGGTAGCAGTAGTGTTCCTAACATGTTTGACAACCAGAGTTAGTGGTACTGTGCACTTCATTGGTAGCAGTAGTGTTCCTAACATGTTTGACAACCAGAGTTAGTGGTACTGTGCACTTCATCGGTAGCAGTAGTGTTCCTAACATGTTTGACAACCAGAGTTAGTTGTACTGTGCACTTCATCGGTAGCAGTAGTGTTCCTAACATGTTTGACAACCAGAGTTAGTGGTACTGTCTACTTCATCGGTAGCAGTAGTGTTCTTAATATGTTTGACAACCTGAGTTAGTGGTACTGTGCACTTCATTGGTAGCAGTAGTGTTCCTCACATGTTTGACAACCTGAGTTAGTGGTACTCTGCACTTCATTGGTAGCAGTAGTGTTGCTAACATGTTTGACATCCAGAGTTAGTGGTATTCTGCACTTCGTCGGTAGCAGTAGTGTTCCTAGCATGTTTGACAACCAGAGTTAGTGGTAATGTGCACTTCATCGGTAGCAGTAGTGTTCCTAACATGTCTGACAACCAGAGTTAGTTGTACTGTGCACTTCATCAGTAGCAGTTGTGTTCCTAACATGTTTGACAACCAGAGTTAGTGGTACTGTCCACTTTATCGGTAGCAGTAGTGTTCCTAACATGTTTGACAACCAGAGTTAGTGGTACTGTGCACTTCATCGGTAGCAGTAGTGTTCCTAACATGTTTGACAACCAGAGTTAGTGGTACTCTGCACTTCATCGGTAGCAGTAGTGTTCCTAACATGTTTGACAACCAGAGTTAGTAGTACTCTGCACTTCATCGGTAGCAGTAGTGTTCCTAACATGTTTGACAACCAGAGTTAGTGGTACTGTGCACTTCATCAGTAGCAGTAGTGTTCCTAACATGTTTGACAACCAGAGTTAGTGGTACTGTGCACTTCATCGGTAGCAGTAGTGTTCCTAACATGTTTGACAACCAGAGTTAGTGGTACTGTGCACTTCATCGGTAGCAGTACTGTTCCTAACATGTTTGATGACCAGAGTTAGTGGTACTCTGCACTTCATCGGTAGCAGTAGTGTTCCTAAAATGTTGGACAACCAGAGTTAGTGGTACTGTGCACTTCATCGGTAGCAGTAGTGTTCCTAACATGTTTGACAACCAGAGTTAGTGGTACTCTGCTCTTCATTGGTAGCAGTAGTGTTCCAAACATGTTTGACAACCAGAGTTAGTGGTACTCTGCACTTCATCGGTAGCAGCAGTGTTCCTAACATGTTTGACAACCAGAGTTAGTGGTACTCTGCACTTCATCGGTAGCAGTAGTGTTCCTAACATGTTTGACAACCAGAGTTAGTGGTACTCTGCACTTCATCGGTAGCAGTAGTGCTCCTAGCATGTTTGACAACCAGAGTTAGTGGTACTGTGCATTTCATCGGTAGCAGTAGTGTTCCTAACATGTTTGACAACCAGAGTTAGTGGTACTCTGCACTTCATCGGTAGCAGTAGTGTTCCTAACATGTTTGACAACCAGAGTTAGTGGTACTGTGCACTTCATTGGTAGCAGTAGTGTTCCTAACATGTTTGACAACCAGAGTTAGTGGTACTGTGCACTTCATCGGTAGCAGTAGTGTTCCTAACATGTTTGACAACCAGAGTTAGTGGTACTGTGCACTTCATCGGTAGCAGTAGTGTTCCTAACATGTTTGACAACCAGAGTTAGTGGTACTGTGCACTTCATCGGTAGCAGTAGTGTTCCTAACATGTTTGACAACGAGAGTTAGTGGTACTTTGCACTTCATTGGTAGCAGTAGTGTTCCTAACATGTTTGACAACCAGAGTTAGTGGAACTCTGCACTTCATTGGTAGCAGTAGTGTTCCTAACATGTTTGACAACCAGAGTTAATGGTACTGTGCTCTTCATGGGTAACAGTAGTGTTCCTAACATGTTTGACAACCAGAGATAGTGGTACTGTGCACTTCATCGGTAGCAGTAGTGTTCCTAACATGTCTGACAACCAGAGTTAGTGGTACTCTGCACTTCATCGGTAGCAGTAGTGTTCCTAACATGTTTGACAACCAGAGTTAGTGGTACTGTGCACTTCATCGGTAGCAGTAGTGTTCCTAACATGTTTGACAACCAGAGTTAGTGGTACTCTGCACTTCATCGGTAGCAGTAGTGTTCCTAACATGTTTGACAACCAGAGTTAGTAGTACTCTGCACTTCATCGGTAGCAGTAGTGTTCCTAACATGTTTGACAACCAGAGTTAGTGGTACTCTGCACTGCATCGGAAGCAGTAGTGTTGTTAACATGTTTGAAAACCATAGTTAGTGGTACTCTGCACTTCATCGGTAGTAGTAGCGTTCCTAACATGTTTGACAACCAGAGTTAGTGGTACTGTGCACTTCATCCGTAGCAGTAGTGTTCCTAACATGTTTGACAACTAGAGTTAGTGGTACTGTGCACTTCACCGGTAGCAGTAGTGTTCCTAACATGTTTGACAACCAGAGTTAGTGGTACTGTGCACTTCATCGGTAGCAGTAGTGTTCCTAACTTGTTTGACAACCGGAGGTAGTGGTACTCTGCACTTCATCGGTAGCAGTTGTGTTCCTAACATGTTTGACAACCAGAGTTAGTGGTATTGTGCATTTCATCAGTAACAGTAGTGTTCCTAACATGTTTGACAACCAGAGTTAGTGGTACTCTGCACTTCATCAGTAGCAGTAGTGTTCCTAGGATGTTCGACAACCTGAGTTAGTGGAACTCTGCACTTCATTGGTAGCAGTAGTGTTCCTAACATGTTTGACAACCAGAGTTAGTGGTACTGTGCACTTCATCGGTAGCAGTAGCGTTCCTAACATGTTTGACAACCAGAGATAGTGGTACTGTGCACTTCATCGGTAGCAGTAGTGTTCCTAACATGTTTGACAACCAGAGTTAGTGGCACTGTGCACTTCATCGGTAGCAGTAGTGTTCCTAACATGTTTGACAACCAGAGTTAGTGGTACTGTGCACTTCATCGGTAGCAGTAGTGTTCCTAACATGTTTGACAACGAGAGTTAGTGGTACTTTGCACTTCATTGGTAGCAGTAGTGTTCCTAACATGTTTGTCAACCAGAGTTAGTGGAACTCTGCACTTCATTGGTAGCAGTAGTCTTCCTAACATGTTTGACAACCAGAGTTAGTGGTACTGTGCACTTCATTGGTAGCAGTAGTGTTCCTAACATGTTTGACAACCAGAGTTAGTGGTACTGTGCACTTCATCGGTAGCAGTAGTGTTCCTAACATGTTTGACAACCAGAGTTAGTTGTACTGTGCACTTCATCGGTAGCAGTAGTGTTCCTAACATGTTTGACAACCAGAGTTAGTGGTACTGTGCACTTCATCGGTAGCAGTAGTGTTCCTAATATGTTTGACAACCTGGGTTAGTGGTACTGTGCACTTCATTGGTAGCAGTAGTGTTCCTAACATGTTTGACAACCAGAGTTAGTGGAACTCTGCACTTCATTGGTAGCAGTAGTGTTCCTAACATGTTTGACAACCAGAGTTAATGGTACTGTGCTCTTCATGGGTAACAGTAGTGTTCCTAACATGTTTGACAACCAGAGATAGTGGTACTGTGCACTTCATCGGTAGCAGTAGTGTTCCTAACATGTCTGACAACCAGAGTTAGTGGTACTCTGCACTTCATCGGTAGCAGTAGTGTTCCTAACATGTTTGACAACCAGAGTTAGTGGTACTCTGCACTTCATTGTTAGCAGTAGTGTTCTTAACATGTTTGACAACCAGAGTTAGTGGTACTCTGCACTTCATCGATAGCAGCAGTGTTCCTAACATGTTTGACAACCAGAGTTAGTGGTACTCTGCACTTCATCGGTAGCAGTAGTGTTCCTAACATGTTTGACAACCAGAGTTAGTGGTACTGTGCACTTCATCGGTAGCAGTACTGTTCCTAACATGTTTGATGACCAGAGTTAGTGGTACTCTGCACTTCATCGGTAGCAGCAGTGTTCCTAACATGTTTGACAACCAGAGTTAGCGGTACTCTGCACTTCATCGGTAGCAGTAGTGTTCCTAACATGTTTGACAACCAGAGTTAGTGGTACTCTGCACTTCATCGGTAGCAGTAGTGCTCCTAGCATGTTTGACAACCAGAGTTAGTGGTACTGTGCACTTCATCGGTAGCAGTAGTGTTCCTTACATGTTTGACAACCAGAGTTAGCGGTACTCTGCACTTCATCGGTAGCAGTAGTGTTCCTAACATGTTTGACAACCAGAGTTAGTGGTACTGTGCACTTCATTGGTAGCAGTAGTGTTCCTAACATGTTTGACAACGAGAGTTAGTGGTACTGTGCACTTCATCGGTAGCAGTAGTGTTCCTAACATGTTTCACAACCAGAGTTAGTTGTACTGTGCACTTCATCGGTAGCAGTAGTGTTCCTAACATGTTTGACAACCAGAGTTAGTGGTACTGTGCACTTCATCGGTAGCAGTAGTGTTCCTAATATGTTTGACAACCTGAGTTAGTGGTACTCTGCACTTCATTGGTAGCAGTAGTGTTCCTCACATGTTTGACAACCTGAGTTAGTGGTACTCTGCACTTCATTGGTAGCAGTAGTGTTCCTAACATGTTTGACATCCAGAGTTAGTGGTATTCTGCACTTCATTGGTAGCAGTAGTGT
This sequence comes from Protopterus annectens, assembly GCF_019279795.1. Classification (NCBI taxonomy): domain Eukaryota; kingdom Metazoa; phylum Chordata; order Ceratodontiformes; family Protopteridae; genus Protopterus; species Protopterus annectens. Next base: position 339,372,671 of record NC_056737.1, read on the forward strand.
TCCTAGCATGTTTGACAACCAGAGTTAGTGGTAATGTGCACTTCATCGGTAGCAGTAGTGTTCCTAACATGTCTGACAACCAGAGTTAGTGGTACTGTGCACTTCATCAGTAGCAGTAGTGTTCCTAACATGTTTGACAACCAGAGTTAGTGGTACTGTCCACTTCATCGGTAGCAGTAGTGTTCCTAACATGTTTGACAACCAGAGTTAGTGGTACTGTGCACTTCATCGGTAGCAGTAGTGTTCCTAACATGTTTGACAACCAGAGTTAGTGGTACTCTGCACTTCATCGGTAGCAGTAGTGTTCCTAACATGTTTGACAACCAGAGTTAGTAGTACTCTGCACTTCATCGGTAGCAGTAGTGTTCCTAACATGTTTGACAACCAGAGTTAGTGGTACTCTGCACTGCATCGGTAGCAGTAGTGTTGTTAACATGTTTGAAAACCATAGTTAGTGGTACTCTGCACTTCAACGGTAGTAGTAGCGTTCCTAACATGTTTGACAACCAGAGTTAGTGGTACTGTGCACTTCATCGGTAGCAGTAGTGTTCCTAACATGTTTGACAACCAGAGTTAGTGGTACTGTGCACTTCATCGGAAGCAGTAGTGTTGCTAACATGTTTGACAACCAGAGTTAGTGGTACTCTGCACGTCATCAGTAGCAGTAGTGTTCTTAACATGTTTGACAATCAGAGTTAGTGGAACTCTGCACTTCATTGGTAGCAGTAGTGTTCCTAACATGTTTGACAACCAGAGTTAGTGGTACTGTGCACTTCATTGGTAGCAGTAGTGTTCCTAACATGTTTGACAACCAGAGATAGTGGTACTGTGCACTTCATCGGTAGCAGTAGTGTTCCTAACATGTTTGACAACCAGAGTTAGTGGCACTGTGCACTTCATCGGTAGCAGTAGTGTTCCTAACATGTTTGACAACCAGAGTTAGTGGTACTGTGCACTTCATCGGTAGCAGTAGTGTTCCTAACATGTTTGACAACGAGAGTTAGTGGTACTTTGCACTTCATTGGTAGCAGTAGTGTTCCTAACATGTTTGACAACCAGAGTTAGTGGTACTCTGCACTTCATCAGTAGCAGTAGTGTTCCTAACATGTTTGACAACCAAAGTTAGTGGTACTGTGCACTTCATCGGTAGCAGTAGTGTTCCTAACATGTTTGACAACCAGAGTTAGTGGTACTCTGCACTTCATCGGTAGAAGTAGTGTTCCTAACATGTTTGACAACCAGAGCTAGTGTTACTCTGCACTTCATCGGTAGCAGTAGTGTTCCTAACATGTTTGACAACCACAGTTAGCGGTACTGTGCACTTCATCGGTAGCAGTAGTGTTCCTAACATGTTTGACAACCAGAGTTAGTGGTACTGTGCACTTCATCGGTAGCAGTAGTGTTCCTAACATGTTTGACAACCAGAGTTAGTGGTACTCTGCACTTCATCGGTAGCAGTAGTGTTCCTAACATGTTTGACAACCAGAGTTAGTGGTATTGTGCACTTCATCGGTAGCAGTAGTGTTCCTAACATGTTTGACAACCAGAGTTAGTGGTACTCTGCACTTCATCAGTAGCACTAGTGTTCCTAACATGTTTGACAACAAGAGTTAGTGGTACTCTGCACTGCATCGGTAGCAGTAGTGTGCCTAACATGTTTGAAAACCATAGTTAGTGGTACTCTGCACTTCATCGGTAGCAGTAGCGTTCCTAACATGTTTGACAACCAGAGTTAGTGGTACTGTGCACTTCATCGGTAGCAGTAGTGTTCCTAACATGTTTGACAACCAGAGTTAGTGGTACTGTGCACTTCATCGGTAGCAGTAGTGTTCCTAACATGTTTGACAACAGAGTTAGTGGTACTCTGCACGTCATCGGTAGCAGTAGGGTTCTTAACATGTTTGACAACCAGAGTTAGTGGTACTCTGCACTTCATTAGTAGCAGTAGTGTTCTAGTATTCCTAACATGTTTGACAACCAGAGTTAGTGGTGCTGTGCACTTCATCGGTAGCAGTTGTGTTCCTAACATGTTTGACAATCAGAGTTAGTGGTACTGTGCACTTCATTGGTAGCAGTAGTGTTCCTAACATGTTTGACAACCAGAGTTAGTGGTACTGTGCACTTCATTGGTAGCAGTAGTGTTCCTAACATGTTTGACAACCAGAGTTAGTGGTACTGTGCACTTCATTGGTAGCAGTAGTGTTCCTAACATGTTTGACAACCAGAGTTAGTGGTACTGTGCACTTCATCGGTAGCAGTAGTGTTCCTAACATGTTTGACAACCAGAGTTAGTGGTACTCTGCACTTCATCGGTAGCAGTAGTGTTCCTAACATGTTTGACAACCAGAGTTAGTGGTACTGTGCACTTCATCGGTAGCAGTAGTGTTCCTAACATGTTTGACAACCAGAGTTAGTGGTACTCTGCACTTCATCGGTAGCAGTAGTGTTCCTAACATGTTTGACAACCAGAGTTAGTGGTACTCTGCACTTCATCGGTAGCAGTAGTGTTCCTAACATGTTTGACAACCAGAGTTAGTGGTACTCTGCACTTCATCGGTAGCAGTAGTGTTCCTAACATGTTTGACAACCAGAGTTAGTGGTACTCTGCACTTCATCGGTAGCAGTAGTGTTCCTAACATGTTTGACAACCAGAGTTAGTGGTACTGTGCACTTCATCGGTAGCAGTAGTGTTCCTAACATGTTTGACAACCAGAGTTAGTGGTACTGTGCACTTCATTGGTAGCAGTAGTGTTCCTAACATGTTTGACAACCAGAGTTAGTGGTACTGTGCACTTCATCGGTAGCAGTAGTGTTCCTAACATGTTTGACAACCAGAGTTAGTGGTACTGTGCACTTCATTGGTAGCAGTAGTGTTCCTAACATGTTTGACAACCAGAGTTAGTGGTACTGTGCACTTCATCGGTAGCAGTAGTGTTCCTAACTTGTTTGACAACCAGAGTTAGTGGTACTCTGCACTTCATCGGTAGCAGTAGTGTTCCTAACATGTTTGACAACCAGAGTTAGTGGTACTGTGCACTTCATCGGTAGCAGTAGTGTTCCTAACATGTTTGACAACCAGAGTTAGTGGTACTCTGCACTTCATCGGTAGCAGTAGTGTTCCTAACATGTTTGACAACCAGAGTTAGTGGTACTCTGCACTTCATCGGTAGCAGTAGTGTTCCTAACATGTTTGACAACCAGAGTTAGTGGTACTGTGCACTTCATCGGTAGCAGTAGTGTTCCTAACATGTTTGACAACCAGAGTTAGTGGTACTGTGCACTTCATCGGTAGCAGTAGTGTTCCTAACATGTTTGACAACCAGAGTTAGTGGTACTGTGCACTTCATCGGTAGCAGTAGTGTTCCTAACATGTTTGACAACCAGAGTTAGTGGTACTGTGCACTTCATCGGTAGCAGTAGTGTTCCTAACATGTTTGACAACCAGAGTTTGTGGTACTCTGCACTTCTTTGGTAGCAGTAGTGTTCCTAACATGTTTGACAACCAGAGTTAGTGGTACTCTGCACTTCATCGGTAGCAGTAGTGTTCCTAACATGTTTGACAACCAGAGTTAGTGGTACTGTGCACTTCATTGGTAGCAGTAGTGTTCCTAACATGTTTGACAACCAGAGTTAGTGGTACTGTGCACTTCATCGGTAGCAGTAGTGTTCCTAACATGTTTGACAACCAGAGTTAGTGGTACTGTGCACTTCATCGGTAGCAGTAGTGTTCCTAACATGTTTGACAACCAGAGTTAGTGGTACTGTGCACTTCATCGGTAGCAGTAGTGTTCCTAACATGTTTGACAACCAGAGTTAGTGGTACTGTGCACTTCATTGGTAGCAGTAGTGTTCCTAACATGTTTGACAACCAGAGTTAGTGGTACTCTGCACTTCATTGGTAGCAGTAGTGTTCCTAACATGTTTGACAACCAGAGTTAGTGGTACTGTGCACTTCATCGGTAGCAGTAGTGTTCCTAACATGTTTGACAACCAGAGTTAGTGGTACTGTGCACTTCATCGGTAGCAGTAGTGTTCCTAACATGTTTGACAACCAGAGTTAGTGGTACTCTGCACTTCATCGGTAGCAGTAGTGTTCCTAACATGTTTGACAACCAGAGTTAGTGGTACTCTGCACTTCATTGGTAGCAGTAGTGTTCCTAACATGTTTGACAACCAGAGTTAGTGGTACTCTGCACTTCATCGGTAGAAGTAGTGTTCCTAACATGTTTGACAACCAGAGTTAGTGGTACTCTGCACTTCATCGGTAGCAGTAGTGTTCCTAACATGTTTGACAACCAGAGTTAGTGGTACTGTGCACTTCATCGGTAGCAGTAGTGTTCCTAACATGTTTGACAACCAGAGTTAGTGGTACTCTGCACTTCATCGGTAGCAGTAGTGTTCCTAACATGTTTGACAACCAGAGTTAGTGGTACTCTGCACTTCATCGGTAGCAGTAGTGTTCCTAACATGTTTGACAACCAGAGTTAGTGGTACTCTGCACTTCATCGGTAGCAGTAGTGTTCCTAACATGTTTGACAACCAGAGTTAGTGGTACTGTGCACTTCATCGGTAGCAGTAGTGTTCCTAACATGTTTGACAACCAGAGTTAGTGGTACTGTGCACTTCATCGGTAGCAGTAGTGTTCCTAACATGTTTGACAACCAGAGTTAGTGGTACTGTGCACTTCATTGGTAGCAGTAGTGTTCCTAACATGTTTGACAACCAGAGTTAGTGGTACTGTGCACTTCATCGGTAGCAGTAGTGTTCCTAACATGTTTGACAACCAGAGTTAGTGGTACTGTGCACTTCATCGGTAGCAGTAGTGTTCCTAACATGTTTGACAACCAGAGTTAGTGGTACTCTGCACTTCATCGGTAGCAGTAGTGTTCCTAACATGTTTGACAACCAGAGTTAGTGGTACTCTGCTCTTCATTGGTAGCAGTAGTGTTCCTAACATGTTTGACAACCAGAGTTAGTGGAACTCTGCACTTCATTGGTAGCAGTAGTGTTCCTAACATGTTTGACAACCAGAGTTAGTGGTACTGTGCACTTCATTGGTAGCAGTAGTGTTCCTAACATGTTTGACAACCAGAGTTAGTGGTACTGTGCACTTCATCGGTAGCAGTAGTGTTCCTAACATGTTTGACAACCAGAGTTAGTGGTACTGTGCACTTCATCGGTAGCAGTAGTGTTCCTAACATGTTTGACAACCAGAGTTAGTGGTACTGTGCACTTCATCGGTAGCAGTAGTGTTCCTAACATGTTTGACAACCAGAGTTAGTGGTACTGTGCACTTCATCGGTAGCAGTAGTGTTCCTAACATGTTTGACAACCAGAGTTAGTGGTACTCTGCACTTCATCGGTAGCAGTAGTGTTCCTAACATGTTTGACAACCAGAGTTAGTGGTACTCTGCACTTCATCGGTAGCAGTAGTGTTCCTAACATGTTTGACAACCAGAGTTAGTGGTACTCTGCACTTCATCGGTAGCAGTAGTGTTCCTAACATGTTTGACAACCAGAGTTAGTGGTACTGTGCACTTCATCGGTAGCAGTAGTGTTCCTAACATGTTTGACAACCAGAGTTAGTGGTACTGTGCACTTCATCGGTAGCAGTAGTGTTCCTAACATGTTTGACAACCAGAGTTAGTGGTACTGTGCACTTCATCGGTAGCAGTAGTGTTCCTAACATGTTTGACAACCAGAGTTAGTGGTACTGTGCACTTCATCGGTAGCAGTAGTGTTCCTAACATGTTTGACAACCAGAGTTAGTGGTACTGTGCACTTCATTGGTAGCAGTAGTGTTCCTAACATGTTTGACAACCAGAGTTAGTGGTACTGTGCACTTCATCGGTAGCAGTAGTGTTCCTAACATGTTTGACAACCAGAGATAGTGGTACTGTGCACTTCATGCACTTCATCGGTAGCAGTAGTGTTCCTAACATGTTTGACAACCAGAGTTAGTGGTACTGTGCACTTCATCGGTAGCAGTAGTGTTCCTAACATGTTTGACAACGAGAGTTAGTGGTACTTTGCACTTCATTGGTAGCAGTAGTGTTCCTAACATGTTTGACAACCAGAGTTAGTGGTACTCTGCACTTCATCGGTAGCAGTAGTGTTCCTAACATGTTTGACAACCAGAGTTAGTGGTACTGTGCACTTCATCGGTAGCAGTAGTGTTCCTAACATGTTTGACAACCAGAGTTAGTGGTACTCTGCACTTCATCGGTAGCAGTAGTGTTCCTAACATGTTTGACAACCAGAGTTAGTGGTACTGTGCACTTCATCGGTAGCAGTAGTGTTCCTAACATGTTTGACAACCAGAGTTAGTGGTACTGTGCACTTCATCGGTAGCAGTAGTGTTCCTAACATGTTTGACAACCAGAGTTAGTGGTACTGTGCACTTCATCGGTAGCAGTAGTGTTCCTAACATGTTTGACAACCAGAGTTAGTGGTACTGTGCACTTCATCGGTAGCAGTAGTGTTCCTAACATGTTTGACAACCAGAGTTAGTGGTACTCTGCACTTCATCGGTAGAAGTAGTGTTCCTAACATGTTTGACAACCAGAGCTAGTGTTACTCTGCACTTCATCGGTAGCAGTAGTGTTCCTAACATGTTTGACAACCAGAGTTAGTGGTACTCTGCACTTCATCGGTAGCAGTAGTGTTCCTAACATGTTTGACAACCAGAGTTAGTGGTACTCTGCACTTCTTCGGTAGCAGTAGTGTTCCTAACATGTTTGACAACCAGAGTTAGTGGTACTGTGCACTTCATCGGTAGCAGTAGTGTTCCTAACATGTTTGACAACCAGAGTTAGTGGTACTCTGCACGTCATCGGTAGCAGTAGGGTTCTTAACATGTTTGACAACCAGAGTTAGTGGTACTCTGCACTTCATTGGTAGCAGTAGTGTTCTAGTATTCCTAACATGTTTGACAACCAGAGTTAGTGGTGCTGTGCACTTCATCGGTAGCAGTAGTGTTCCTAACATGTTTGACAATCAGAGTTAGTGGTACTGTGCAATTCATTGGTATCTGGAGTGTTCCTAACATGTTTGACAACCAGAGTTAGTGGTACTGTGCACTTCATTGGTAGCAGTAGTGTTCCTAACATGTTTGGCAACCAGAGTTAGTGGTACTGTGCACTTCATTGGTAGAAGTAGTGTTCCTAACATATTTGACAACCAGAGTTAGTGGTACTGTGCACTTCATCGGTAGCAGTAGTGTTCCTAACTTGTTTGACAACCAGAGTTAGTGGTACTCTGCACTTCATCGGTAGCAGTAGTGTTCCTAACATGTTTGACAACCAGAGTTAGTGGTACTGTGCATTTCATCAGTAACTGTAGTGTTCCTAACATGTTTGACAACCAGAGTTAGTGGTACTCTGCACTTCATCATTAGCAGTAGTGTTCCTAGCATGTTTGACAACCAGAGTTAGTTGAACTCTGCACTTCATTGGTAGCAGTAGTGTTCCTAACATGTTTGACAACCAGAGTTAGTGGTACTGTGCACTTCATCGGTAGCAGTAGTGTTCCTAACATGTTTGACAACCAGAGTTAGTGGTACTCTGCACTTCATCGGTAGCAGTAGTGTTCCTAACATGTGTGACAACCAGAGTTAGTGGTACTCTGCACTTCATCCGTAGCAGTAGTGTTCCTAACATGTTTGACAACCAGAGTTAGTGGTACTCTGCACTTCATCGGTAGCAGTAGTGTTCCTAACATGTTTGACAACCAGAGTTAGTGGTACTCTGCACTTCATCGGTAGCAGTAGTGTTCCTAACATGTTTGACAACCAGAGTTAGTGGTACTGTGCACTTCATCGGTAGCAGTAGTGTTCCTAACATGTTTGACAACCAGAGTTAGTGGTACTGTGCACTTCATCGGTAGCAGTAGTGTTCCTAACATGTTTGACAACCAGAGTTAGTGGTACTGTGCACTTCATCGGTAGCAGTAGTGTTCCTAACATGTTTGACAACCAGAGTTAGTGGTACTGTGCACTTCATCGGTAGCAGTAGTGTTCCTAACATGTTTGACAACCAGAGTTAGTGGTACTCTGCTCTTCATTGGTAGCAGTAGTGTTCCTAACATGTTTGACAACCAGAGTTAGTGGTACTCTGCACTTCATCGGTAGCAGCAGTGTTCCTAACATGTTTGACAACCAGAGTTAGTGGTACTCTGCACTTCATCGGTAGCAGTAGTGTTCCTAACATGTTTGACAACCAGAGTTAGTGGTACTCTGCACTTCATCGGTAGCAGTAGTGCTCCTAGCATGTTTGACAACCAGAGTTAGTGGTACTGTGCACTTCATTGGTAGCAGTAGTGTTCCTAACATGTTTGACAACCAGAGTTAGTGGTACTCTGCACTTCATCGGTAGCAGTAGTGTTCCTAACATGTTTGACAACCAGAATTAGTGGTACTGTGCACTTCATTGGTAGCAGTAGTGTTCCTAACATGTTTGACAACCAGAGTTAGTGGTACTGTGCACTTCATCGGTAGCAGTAGTGTTCCTAACATGTTTGACAACCAGAGTTAGTGGTACTGTGCATTTCATCAGTAGCAGTAGTGTCCCTAACATGTTTGACAACCAGAGTTAGTGGTACTGTGCACTTCATCGGTAGCAGTAGTGTTCCTAATATGTTTGACAACCTGAGTTAGTGGTACTGTGCACTTCATTGGCAGCAGTAGTGTTCCTCACATGTTTGACAACCTGAGTTAGTGGTACTCTGCACTTCATTGGTAGCAGTAGTGTTCCTAACATGTTTGACAACCAGAGTTAGTGGTATTCTGCACTTCGTCGGTAGCAGTAGTGTTCCTAGCATGTTTGACAACCAGAGTTAGTGGTAATGTGCACTTCATCGGTAGCAGTAGTGTTCCTACCATGTCTGACAACCAGAGTTAGTGGTACTGTGCACTTCATCAGTAGCAGTAGTGTTCCTAACATGTTTGACAACCAGAGTTAGTGGTACTGTCCACTTCTTCGGTAGCAGTAGTGTTCCTAACATGTTTGACAACCAGAGTTAGTGGTACTGTGCACTTCATCGGTAGCAGCAGTGTTCCTAACATGTTTGACAACCAGAGTTAGTGGTACTGTGCACTTCAACGGTAGCAGTAGTGTTCCTAACATGTTTGATGACCAGAGTTAGTGGTACTGTGCACTTCATCGGTAGCAGTAGTGTTCCTAACATGTTTGATGACCAGAGTTAGTGGTACTCTGCACTTCATCGGTAGCAGTAGTGTTCCTAACATGTTTGACAACCAGAGTTAGTGGTACTCTGCACTGCATCGGTAGCAGTAGTGTTGTTAACATGTTTGAAAACCATAGTTAGTGGTACTCTGCACTTCATCGGTAGCAGTAGTGTTCCTAACATGTTTGACAACCAGAGTTAGTGGTACTCTGCACTTCATTGGTAGCAGTAGTGTTCCTAACATGTTTGACAACCAGAGTTAGTGGTACTGTGCACTTCATCGGTAGCAGTAGTGTTCCTAACATGTTTGACAACCAGAGTTAGTGGTACTGTGCACTTCATCGGTAGCAGTAGTGTTCCTAACATGTTTGACAACCAGAGTTAGTGGTACTCTGCACTTCATCCGTAGCAGTAGTGTTCCTAACATGTTTGACAACCAGAGTTAGTGGTACTCTGCACTTCATTGGTAGCAGCAGTGTTCCTAACATGTTTGACAACCAGAGTTAGTGGTACTCTGCACTTCATCGGTAGCAGTAGTGTTCCTAACATGTTTGACAACCAGAGTTAGTGGTACAGTGCACTTCATTGGTAGCAGTAGTGTTCCTAACATATTTGACAACCAAAGTTAGTGGTACTGTCCACTTCATTGGTAGCAGTAGTGTTCCTAACATGTTTGACAGCCAGAGTTAGTGGTACTGTCCACTTCATCGGTAGCAGTAGTGTTCCTAACATGTTTGACAACCAGAGTTAGTGGTACTGTGCACTTCATCGGTAGCAGTAGTGTTCCTAACATGTTTGACAACCAGAGTTAGTGGTACTCTGCACTTCATCGGTAGCAGTAGTGTTCCTAACATGTTTGACAACCAGAGTTAGTGGTACTCTGCACTTCATCGGTAGCAGTAGTGTTCCTAACATGTTTGACAACCAGAGTTAGTGGTACTCTGCACTTCTTCAGTAGCACTAGTGTTCCTAACATGTTTGACAACAAGAGTTAGTGGTACTCTGCACTGCATCGGTAGCAGTAGTGTGCCTAACATGTTTGACAACCAGAGTTAGTGGTACTCTGCACTGCATCGGTAGCAGTAGTGTTGTTAACATGTTTGACAACCAGAGTTAGTGGTACTGTGCACTTCATCGGTAGCAGTAGTGTTCCTAACATGTTTGACAACCAGAGTTAGTGGTACTGTGCACTTCATCGGTAGCAGTAGTGTTCCTAACATGTTTGACAACCAGAGTTAGTGGTACTGTGCACTTCATCGGTAGCAGTAGTGTTCCTAACATGTTTGACAACCAGAGTTAGTGGTACTGTGCACTTCATCGGTAGCAGTAGTGTTCCTAACATGTTTGACAACCAGAGTTAGTGGTACTGTGCACTTCATCGGTAGCAGTAGTGTTCCTAACATGTTTGACAACCAGAGTTAGTGGTACTCTGCACTTCATCGGTAGCAGTAGTGTTCCTAACATGTTTGACAACCAGAGTTAGTGGTACTGTGCACTTCATCGGTAGCATTAGTGTTCCTAACATGTTTGACAACCAGAGTTAGTGGTACTGTGCACTTCATCGGTAGCAGTAGTGTTCCTAACATGTTTGACAACCAGAGTTAGTGGTACTGTGCACTTCATCGGTAGCAGTAGTGTTCCTAACATGTTTGACAACCAGAGTTAGTGGTACTGTGCACTTCATCGGTAGCAGTAGTGTTCCTAACATGTTTGACAACCAGAGTTAGTGGTACTGTGCACTTCATCAGTAGCAGTAGTGTTCCTAACATGTTTGACAACCAGAGTTAGTGGTACTCTGCACTTCATCGGTAGCAGTAGTGTTCCTAACATGTTTGACAACCAGAGTTAGTGGTACTCTGCACTTCATCGGTAGCAGTAGTGTTCCTAACATGTTTGACAACCAGAGTTTGTGGTACTCTGCACTTCTTTGGTAGCAGTAGTGTTCCTAACATGTTTGACAACCAGAGTTAGTGGTACTGTGCACTTCATCGGTAGCAGTAGTGTTCCTAACATGTTTGACAACCAGAGTTAGTGGTACTGTGCACTTCATCGGTAGCAGTAGTGTTCCTAACATGTTTGACAACAGAGTTAGTGGTACTCTGCACGTCATCGGTAGCAGTAGTGTTCTTAACATGTTTGACAACCAGAGTTAGTGGTACTCTGCACTTCATTGGTAGCAGTAGTGTTCTAGTATTCCGAACATGTTTGACAACCAGAGTTAGTGGTACTGTGCACTTCATCGGTAGCAGTAGTGTTCCTAACATGTTTGACAACCAGAGTTAGTGGTACTGTGCAATTCATTGGTAGCTGTAGTGTTCCTAACATGTTTGACAACCAGAGTTAGTGGTACTGTGCACTTCATTGGTAGCAGTAGTGTTCCTAACATGTTTGGCAACCAGAGTTAGTGGTACTGTGCACTTCATTGGTAGCAGTAGTGTTCCTAACATGTTTGACAACCAGAGTTAGTGGTACTGTGCACTTCATCGGTAGCAGTAGTGTTCCTAACTTGTTTGACAACCAGAGTTAGTGGTACTCTGCACTTCATCGGTAGCAGTGGTGTTCCTAACATGTTTGACAACCAGAGTTAGTGGTACTGTGCATTTCATCAGTAACTGTAGTATTCCTAACATGTTTGACAACCAGAGTTAGTGGTACTCTGCACTTCATCATTAGCAGTAGTGTTCCTAGCATGTTTGACAACCAGAGTTAGTGGAATTCTGCACTTCATTGGTAGCAGTAGTGTTCCTAACATGTTTGACAACCAGAGTTAGTGGTACTGTGCACTTCATGGGTAACAGTAGTGTTTCTAACATGTTTGTCAACCAGAGATAGTGGTACTGTGCACTTCATCGGTAGCAGTAGTGTTCCTAACATGTGTGACAACCAGAGTTAGTGGTACTCTGCACTTCATCCGTAGCAGTAGTGTTCCTAACATGTTTGACAACCAGAGTTAGTGGTACTCTGCACTTCATTGGTAGCAGCAGTGTTCCTAACATGTTTGACAACCAGAGTTAGAGGTACTCTGCACTTCATCGATAGCAGCAGTGTTCCTAACATGTTTGACAACCAGAGTTAGTGGTATTCTGCACTTCATCAGTAGCAGTAGTGTTCCTAACAAGTTTGACAACCAGAGTTAATGGTACTCTGCACTTCATCGGTAGCAGTAGTGTTCCTAGCATGTTTGACAAGCAGAGTTAGTGGTACTGTGCACTTCTTTGGTAGCAGTAGTGTTCCTAACATGTTTGACAACCACAGTTAGTGGTACTGTGCACTTCATCGGTAGCAGTAGTGTTCCTAACATGTTTGACAACCAGAGTTAGTGGTACTGTGCACTTCATCGGTAGCAGTAGTGTTCCTAACATGTTTGACAACCAGAGTTAGTGGTACTGTGCACTTTTTCTGTAGCAGTAGTGTTCCTAACATGTTTGACAACCAGAGTTAGTGGTACTGTGCACTTCATCGGTAGCAGTAGTGTTCCTAACATGTTTGACAACCAGAGTTAGTGGTACTGTGCACTTCATCGGTAGCAGTAGTGTTCCTAACATGTTTGACAACCAGAGTTAGTGGTACTGTGCACTTCATCAGTAGCAGTAGTGTTCCTAACATGTTTGACAACCAGAGTTAGTGGTACTGTGCACTTCATCGGTAGCAGTAGTGTTCCTAACATGTTTGACAACCAGAGTTAGTGGTACTGTGCACTTCATCGGTAGCAGTAGTGTTCCTAACATGTTTGACAACCAGAGTTAGTGGTACTGTGCACTTCATCGGTAGCAGTAGTGTTCCTAACATGTTTGACAACCAGAGTTAGTGGTACTGTGCACTTCATCGGTAGCAGTAGTGTTCCTAACATGTTTGACAACCAGAGTTAGTGGTACTGTGCACTTCATCGGTAGCAGTAGTGTTCCTAACATGTTTGACAACCAGAGTTAGTGGTACTCTGCACTTCATCGGTAGCAGTAGTGTTCCTAACATGTTTGACAACCAGAGTTAGTGGTACTCTGCACTTCATCGGTAGCAGTAGTGTTCCTAACATGTTTGACAACCAGAGTTAGTGGTACTCTGCACTTCATCGGTAGCAGTAGTGTTCCTAACATGTTTGACAACCAGAGTTAGTGGTACTGTGCACTTCATCGGTAGCAGTAGTGTTCCTAACATGTTTGACAACCAGAGTTAGTGGTACTGTGCACTTCATCGGTAGCAGTAGTGTTCCTAACATGTTTGACAACCAGAGTTAGTGGTACTGTGCACTTCATCGGTAGCAGTAGTGTTCCTAACATGTTTGACAACCAGAGTTAGTGGTACTGTGCACTTCATCGGTAGCAGTAGTGTTCCTAACATGTTTGACAACCAGAGTTAGTGGTACTGTGCACTTCATCGGTAGCAGTAGTGTTCCTAACATGTTTGACAACCAGAGTTAGTGGTACTGTGCACTTCATCGGTAGCAGTAGTGTTCCTAACATGTTTGACAACCAGAGTTAGTGGTACTCTGCACTTCATCGGTAGCAGTAGTGTTCCTAACATGTTTGACAACCAGAGTTTGTGGTACTCTGCACTTCTTTGGTAGCAGTAGTGTTCCTAACATGTTTGACAACCAGAGTTAGTGGTACTGTGCACTTCATCGGTAGCAGTAGTGTTCCTAACATGTTTGACAACCAGAGTTAGTGGTACAGTGCACTTCATTGGTAGCAGTAGTGTTCCTAACATATTTGACAACCAAAGTTAGTGGTACTGTCCACTTCATTGGTAGCAGTAGTGTTCCTAACATGTTTGACAGCCAGAGTTAGTGGTACTGTGCACTTCATTGGTAGCAGTAGTGTTCCTAACATGTTTGACAACCAGAGTTAGTGGTACTGTGCACTTCATCGGTAGCAGTAGTGTTCCTAACTTGTTTGACAACCAGAGTTAGTGGTACTCTGCTCTTCATCGGTAGCAGTTGTGTTCCTAACATGTTTGACAACCAGAGTTAGTGGTACTGTGCATTTCATCAGTAACAGTAGTGTTCCTAACATGTTTGACAACCAGAGTTAGTGGTACTCTGCACTTCATCAGTAGCAGTAGTGTTCCTAACATGTTTGACAACCAGAGTTAGTGGTACTCTGCACTTCATTGGTAGCAGTAGTGTTCCTAACATGTTTGACAACCAGAGTTAGTGGTACTGTGCACTTCATCGGTAGCAGTAGTGTTTCTAACATGTTTGACAACCAGAGTTAGTGGTACTGTGCACTTCATCGGTAGCAGTAGTGTTCCTAACATGTTTGACAACCAGAGTTAGTGGTACTCTGCACTTCATCGGTAGCAGTAGTGTTCCTAACATGTTTGACAACCAGAGTTAGTGGTACTCTGCACTTCATTGGTAGCAGTAGTGTTCCTAACATGTTTGACAACCAGAGTTAGTGGTACTCTGCACTTCATCGGTAGCAGTAGTGTTCCTAACATGTTTGACAACCAGAGTTAGTGGTACTGTGCACTTCATCAGTAGCAGTAGTGTTCCTAACATGTTTGACAACCAGAGTTAGTGGTACTGTGCACTTCATCGGTAGCAGTAGTGTTCCTAACATGTTTGACAACCAGAGTTAGTGGTACTGTGCACTTCTTTGGTAGCAGTAGTGTTCCTAACATGTTTGACAACCAGAGTTAGTGGTACTGTGCACTTCATCGGTAGCAGTAGTGTTCCTAACATGTTTGACAACCAGAGTTAGTGGTACTGTGCACTTCATCGGTAGCAGTAGTGTTCCTAACATGTTTGACAACCAGAGTTAGTGGTACTGTGCACTTCATCAGTAGCAGTAGTGTTCCTAACATGTTTGACAACCAGAGTTAGTGGTACTGTGCACTTTTTCTGTAGCAGTAGTGTTCCTAACATGTTTGACAACCAGAGTTAGTGGTACTGTGCACTTAATCGGTAGCAGTAGTGTTCCTAGCATGTTTGACAAGCAGAGTTAGTGGTACTGTGCACTTCTTTGGTAGCAGTAGTGTTCCTAACATGTTTGACAACCAGAGTTAGTGGTACTGTGCACTTCATCTGTAGCAGTAGCGTTCCTAACATGTTTGACAACCAGAGTTAGTGGTACTCTGCACTTCATTGGTAGCAGTAGT
Source organism: Protopterus annectens (assembly GCF_019279795.1). NCBI lineage: Eukaryota > Metazoa > Chordata > Ceratodontiformes > Protopteridae > Protopterus > Protopterus annectens. Next base: position 339,387,950 of record NC_056737.1, read on the forward strand.
GTTCCTAACATGTTTGACAACCAGAGTTAGTGGTACTGTGCACTTCATTGGTAGCAGTAGTGTTCCTAACATGTTTGACAACCAGAGTTAGTGGTACTGTGCACTTCATCGGTAGCAGTAGTGTTCCTAACATGTTTGACAACCAGAGTTAGTGGTACTGTGCACTTCATTGGTAGCAGTAGTGTTCCTAACATGTTTGACAACCAGAGTTAGTGGTACTGTGCACTTCATCGGTAGCAGTAGTGTTCCTAACATGTTTGACAACCAGAGTTAGTGGTACTGTGCACTTCATCGGTAGCAGTAGTGTTCCTAACATGTTTGACAACCAGAGTTAGTGGTACTGTGCACTTCATCGGTAGCAGTAGTGTTCCTAACATGTTTGACAACCAGAGTTAGTGGTACTGTGCACTTCATCAGTAGCAGTAGTGTTCCTAACATGTTTGACAACCAGAGTTAGTGGTACTGTGCACTTTTTCTGTAGCAGTAGTGTTCCTAACATGTTTGACAACCAGAGTTAGTGGTACTGTGCACTTAATCGGTAGCAGTAGTGTTCCTAGCATGTTTGACAAGCAGAGTTAGTGGTACTGTGCACTTCTTTGGTAGCAGTAGTGTTCCTAACATGTTTGACAACCAGAGTTAGTGGTACTGTGCACTTCATCAGTAGCAGTAGTGTTCCTAACATGTTTGACAACCAGAGTTAGTGGTACTGTGCACTTCTTCTGTAGCAGTAGTGTTCCTAACATGTTTGACAACCAGAGTTAGTGGTACTGTGCACTTAATCGGTAGCAGTAGTGTTCCTAACATGTTTGACAACCAGAGTTAGTGATACTGTGCACTTCATCGGTAGCAGTAGTGTTCCTAACATGTTTGACAACCAGAGTTAGTGGTTCTGTGCATTTCATCAGTAGCAGTAGTGTTTCTAACATGTTTGACGACCAGAGTTAGTGGTACTCTGCACTTCATTGGTAGCAGTAGTGTTCCTAACATGTTTGATGACCAGAGTTAGTGGTACTGTGCACTTCATCGGTAGCAGTAGTGTTCCTAACATGTTTGACAACCAGAGTTAGTGGTACTCTGCACTTCATCGGTAGCAGTAGTGTTCCTAACATGTTTGACAACCAGAGTTAGTGGTACTCTGCACTTCATCGGTAGCAGTAGTGTTCCTAACATGTTTGACAACCAGAGTTAGTGGTACTCTGCACTTCATCGGTAGCAGTAGTGTTCCTAACATGTTTGACAACCAGAGTTAGTGGTACTGTGCACTTCATCGGTAGCAGTAGTGTTCCTAACATGTTTGACAACCAGAGTTAGTGGTACTGTGCACTTCATCGGTAGCAGTAGTGTTCCTAACATGTTTGACAACCAGAGTTTGTGGTACTCTGCACTTCTTTGGTAGCAGTAGTGTTCCTAACATGTTTGACAACCAGAGTTAGTGGTACTGTGCACTTCATCGGTAGCAGTAGTGTTCCTAACATGTTTGACAACCAGAGTTAGTGGTACTGTGCACTTCATCGGTAGCAGTAGTGTTCCTAACATGTTTGACAACCAGAGTTAGTGGTACTGTGCACTTCATCGGTAGCAGTAGTGATCCTAACATGTTTTACAACCAGAGTTAGTGGTACTGTGCACTTCATCGTTAGCAGTAGTGTTCCTAACATGTTTGACAACCAGTGCAGAAATCTTTTAACACGTCACCCTCACCCTGCGAAAAAAAATTTCTAACACCTCCTGCCCTCCACTATGATAAATATTTTTAGTAATAGTCATGAAATGAAACAAAATAATGGCTAGCAAGGGGCAAGCTAGGAACAGCAATTAAATCCAGAAAAGACTCAGCCGTCCTATAGGAAGGCTTGTCTCAAGCAAATAACTAGTGCCGGAATCATGGACTAAAACTAAATGTCAAAAATACATTATTGTCGCCTTTGGAAAGGAGAGTACGACTCTGACAACACATCCCTAAGAATTGATCCAGTAGTTCGGGATGTGCTCAGTTATGTGGACAGTTGACTCAAAACTGTATTAGGAACAAATCAAGATGAAGCAAACTTAGAGGCATTCTGCAAAATCAGGAAGATTTTCAACTTGGGTTTACAAATACAGCACCCAGAGAGAGAGACAGAGAGGGCGAGAGAGAGAGAGAGAATAAAGATTGCAACATACTTCATGCAAATGCACACTAGTCCTATAAAGCAGACTGTAAGCTAAGCAAACAATATGAGTATAACTTGCAGACCAAACATATCAGGCAAATACAAATGCATTCTGTAAAACTGGGGACAATTTTAAATGTGTTTCATACAATATTCCAATTTATTTCACACAAACGCATACTATCAGTTAATCGGTGACTTTAAACTGAACTCTAGTTATTTCAACAACACAACTTGCCACCCATTCCAAGGAAAAAAAAGCATAAGTATTCCAATTTATTTTGCACACGTGTACTAACCAGCCCAAAATACCAGACTTTCAGCTGAGCAAATGAAGAGGATAATTTCCCAAAGCACAGCTAGTCACCCCCACCCAAAAAGTTACATTTATTTCACACAAATGCACACTAGCCTGCCTTTAAAATAATATGGAAATGACAGAGTTATTCTCAACCTCCCCCCAAAAAGCATAAGCATTCAGATTTATTCACACAAAGGCACATTAAGGATGGAATTTATACCGACCAAGTGAAAAGGACAAGTTACATTCCTTCACAACACAGCTGGCCAACCCTCCCTCCAAAAAGAATAAAAATATTCCAATTTATTAAAATAAATATTCACTTGCCAGCCTTAATGGCAGAATTTAAGATGAGCAATTGAAAGGGCAAATTACTTTAATACGCAGCCCAGCTAGCTACCCCCACCCCATCAAAGCAAAAAGAGAGCAGAAAAGTACAATGACAAAAAAAGAACACAAATGTCCACTTTCAAATATTTAAGCAAATGCAGACACGCACACACACACACACACACACACACACACACACACACACACACACACACACACCCACACACACACCCACACACACACACACACACACACACACACACACACACACACACACACACACCCACACACACACACACACACACACACACACACACACACACACACACACACACACACACACACACACACACACACACATACACACTAGCCTAGGCACCACCCCTCTCCCCCCTCTCCAAAAAAAGGAAAGAAAATCTGGCTATATTCACATTACAAAATGCTTTCCTTCAGTCTGGTAGTCTACAGTGCCTTGGCTGATTCACTCGCTGTGTTTTATCCAGTTTGCCAGCTTCAGTTAAAGAAAAAAAAAACTTTTCCACTGCACAGCTGTCTACTGCATTGTACTACTGTACAACTAGAAGGCTGCTGTTAATTTTAAAAATAACTGAGGTCCTCTCCAGTCCTATCTGTAGTTCCTTCTGAGTTTCCTCCAGTCCTGTACCATGTTTTCATGCATGGACACATGGATGCACAGACGCATGGAAGAGGAAGAAACAAAGTATTTACTTCAAAGCTGGATCATGGTCAAATGGAGTCCTAGGCAGGATAATATATCAGGACCCCCCAGCCATTACGTTGTCTCATTATTTGGTTATTTCTCCCCAGTTACCATAAATACTGTTCATACCTCTCAGTGTGTATACCATTTTCGTCTTTACTTCTACAATGATTGCATTTGGATTTAATTATTTCAAATTTTATAGCACAAACACTGATAGACATTTGCTACACAAAACAATACAGTCTCACAATGAAACAGACTTAGCATTAATGGTAAACCTCTGTGCCCTTGAAACTCACATTAATTGAAACCCATATTCAAATTCAAAGAAAATGCACCTGGCCAATGGTGGATAAAGTTTACCTTGGGGCTGTTTTCAAACTATAGACTCCTTACACATATTTTAGGACCACCCATATATGCATGTGTTCTTTGATTCACCTTCTTGATTGTATTAAATTATATTCCTTGTATAATGTAGCACCATTTGTTACAGCTTTTTAAATTTGCAGTTTTCAACATTTTTCCAGTAAACAATGAAGCAAAACATATGATCCAATAATGACAAAACTGCTTATTTCAGAATATTTCATCCACAAAAGGCCACTCAGACTTCTGTCATTACAATCCACCAATATCACTCAATATGCACAATCTCTGTAGAAGTAAAAGTCATCCAAATAATTGCACATTAAAGAGATCTGTAACTAATGAAGAGGTTGCTGCTAGCAAACAATTTTATATTTCAGTGTTTCATCTACAAATTCAGTGCCTGAAATGTTTGGTTTGAAGAATAAATTGCCTATGTTACATTAACAAAAAAAAAAAAAAAAACAGTTGGTAAGCTGATATTATTGCAATAGGGAATGGATGGCAAACCAACAACAGGTTCATAGTTAGTAGGCATCTCATCAAAAGGAGGATATAGTTGGGACTGCAGCACCCCCACCCACTCCCTCTTAAAGTACAACACAGTATCAGCAATCCATCTGCATGCTGTGAGAGTAGAATTACCTCAAAAGCAAGTATGATACCTGTTGTGCTATGGCAATTTGCTAAACAAAGCATTTGCACATTGAAAACAGATTTAGCGTGAGCATCTGTAAACTTTTCTTCTGTTGAAGCTCACAATTCCTTGAAACTGCACTGATATTCAATTTCTTGAAAATGCACCAAAACTCATCTTTTTTACCAGTGTAGTAGAAGTTGGTGTAGAGGGTTCAGGCTGTTGTTTCCTATAAGCAAGGTACAGGGTTTGAGCCTGAGAAAATTAACTAACCTTCCATCCCCTAAGTTATTTTACACATACAGGCAGACAGACAGAAACAAACACAAACCAATGGATGAGTGATTGTCCAGGCAGCATTTAAATTTCACATGGGGAACACAGAAAAAGGAGTAAGCAATAGGTGCATGCATTAATGCACGCATACACACACACACACACACACACACACACACACACACACACACACACACACTTGCTTACCAATGGATGAATGATTGTCCAGGCAGCATTTAAATTCCATGCACAGAATCTGGAAGAAAGGAAAAAGGAGTAAGCAACAGGTGTGTATATTGATGCACAGATGCAGAGGGAATTCTTAAATAAGAATGCCCTTAAAGGATTTGGCTCTAGTTCCTTTTAAAAGGCAAGGCTTCACCCCCTTACTGTTGTACCCGGAGTGGACCACACCATTCATCCCCACATTAATACACCTCTGAGAGGTACTGATTCAGATTTACTTGAATATGAGCAAAGAAAGGATGGAATAGAATAGTGGAGGGGTGCCTGCAGTACTTAGAGTCTATTAAGTAAGAATGTTCGTTCACCCATGTGTGTTTGCATATCCTTACAAGTTTACAGTCTTTCAAGTAGAGTAACAACTTTCAGTAATAGTGACAAAATGACCTTTACAAGTATTTGCAGCTCACTACTCTGACTATACTCTTAATATAATATGTTAAATGTGTACTACACATTCACAAGGTGAGATTTAGCTATAATATTCTTATTTACCTATTGACTTACAGCTATATATAACATAGCTGTTTCAAAGTTAGCACTCTGAATATTTTGTTAATATAACACTCAATTTATATTGAACATACAACATGACATTAATCTATAACAATCTTAAATATGTACAACATAGTTATTTTAGAGGTACACTGTTAATGCCACATTGTAACGGTAAAATGTATATACATTTGGGAATCACGGTGTAATAATCATGTAGTGCATAGAGTGCAACGATTATACTCTGCTATTCAGACAAAGACAAATCAGTTAAGTGCTACAGTGGTATGAAACCTGATCTTAAGAAATGTTAAGCACTCCCCTGCTTAAATTGTTAATGTCGGGTCTAGCGCTATACTGTAAAATCTTCCAGTATGGACCGGAAGGTTCTGCCTGCTGTACACACTGATAAGGTGTCCCTTCTTATTACAAACTTAGAAAGTAACAAATCAAATCTTGAAGCCAGAAAAAATGCCATACTTGGGAAACTAAAATTTATTTTTAGCGCTTTCATCACCTTTCATTAAAGGAACTTCTTCAGACATTTCTAATAGCTCAATTTACAATTTAAATAGTCCCAAGTTGATGACATCATTGACCTCCCATATTAAATATTCCTTAGAAGGAAAATTTGACTGTGGGACAACAGGTGTTAAATACTAAGCTAGGTACCAACAGTGCCCCTCTTTCTACATAGGAAAGACTGAGAAGCACTTTAGACAAAGGATATATGAGCACCAGTACAGTATTAGTAGACAGGACAACAATGAGGCTTTCCTTTTTATGGTTATTGAGAAAATAGTTCTGAATCCCAGGAGGGGGCCTTGGGCTTTAAGACTCGAGGAGAGGGAGTTGCTATGGCAACTGAGAGTAAATGCCTTTCCCTACCCTGGGTTTAATGATTTTTTTTCCCTGAAATGTATTTTAAAACTTAAAGCATTAACTTGGTAAAAAACATTTCTATGGGAGTATTTAATATTTGACATTTTTGCTGTAATTAATATCAGTGAAGAATTTGTTTTGTGTTTTAAAAAGTTTTTATACACAAAGAAATCTGAATATATTTACTTATATACTTGCTGAATTTGGATAATGGGAGGTCGATGATGTCATCAACTTGGGACTATTTAAACTGTAAATTGAGCTATTAAAAATGTCTGAAGAAGTTCCTTTAATGAAAGGTGACGAAAGCGCTAACAATAAATTTTAGTTTCACAAGTGCGGCATTTTTTCGGGTCTATATTAGATCAACGAAATGGCAGAATTTTGAATGATCTAATATCAAACCCAATATCACGAACACTGAAAACAGCGAAGCTGCACAAAACCGAATTCTTTCCTAGGGAAAGAATTCGGTTGGCCGTCATTGTGGCTTCCCTGTTTTCAGCGATGCAGTTACGGGTTGGGTTAAAGTAAGTGTGTGATTGCGCGGACGTCCGGGTTAGAGTGCGGATTGGGTGAGTTAGGGTTAGGGAGCGAGTCAGGTAAGTGTGCGACTGTGACAGAATTTGGGGTTAGGGAAGGGTTAAGTGAGTTAGGGTTAGGGCACAGGTGAGGTGAGTGTGCGATAGTGAGAATTTGGGGTTAGGGGTGGGTTGAATTAGGGTTAGGGGACGGATGAAGGGAGTGCAATAGTGACGGACCTTAGGGTTAGGGTCTGGGTTAAGGTAAGTGGATAGATAGTAGTGTATGTGCAGTGTAGTGTAGGGTTAGATGTAACTTTTAAATGTATGTGTGTAGATTGCTGATTTTTAGTGTGCTTGTGGTATGTGTGTGTTTCTCGGTTTTGAGGTTTTGATATTGTTAGGCTTTGGGTTTTGCAATTCAACATTACGGCATTCGATAATGAGCCATTTTGGTGATCTGATATAGACCCCATTTTTTCTGGCTTCAAGATTTGCTTTGTTTGTTTTTCCAGCTTTTATTTAGCTGTAAACTTAGAAAGTATCTAGAATGATAGGGTGTATATTCCCCTGAATTTTCTCTGAACACATAACAACAGGTTATGATTGGCAACCCAGTCATAATCCTCTATACTGTAACTACTCTACAGCTACACATAGCATAACTCATGTAGAGATAAAACGTTGGTTGTACTGTGGTATTTAAAAATGTCCTGTATATCAAAAGTACATTAAGATAATATGCTGTAGCAGTTATATCATATCCAATCAAACAGATAAAGCTCAAATTGACGGAATGTTTAATACTCCATGTCTCCTGTTCCCGTTGCCATTTTGGTAACTGTCTATTAAATACTCTTCACTTTTTCAATTCCCCTCTCCTGCTGTGACATTCAGAATGTAATGAGATATTCTAGCAGAGGCCTCAGCAGTACCCTTCTCAATACAGAAGGATGACTGCTGCATCCATACACACTGCATCCTAATATTCTATCGTCCTTAGTCACCACCTCTTTAGATTACATAACATCATTCATGCTGCAGTTATTACAGCACTTACATTCTTTGTCACCTTTCTCTGTTGTATAGATGTGCCGATTGACACGTGTTAACTCGGATTCAGAAAGATTATTACTATCAGTACTAATTGTCCAATGTGGGAATACAGAATAGTGGGACAGTGATAATCTGTGATTCAGTGGCACTCAGACATGCACACATACATACATACATAGATGCACACACAAATGTAGATGGCTTTACACGTTTAAAAGAAATTTTCTCCTACAGAGCAACCAACCAGACATATACATACTATACACAAGCATGGATGTAAACACACACACACACACACACACACACACACACACACGCATACACATACACTCATACACACACACACACATACACACACATGCATACACAAACACCTGTAATCTCTCAATCACTACAGATAAAATTACTTTCTACCTTCACAATTCAAGCATGCTATAATTTTATCCCCTAAAAATTTCTCTCTCCTTCCTCTGACATGATTACAAATAAATTACAAAATTTTGTCCCATAGCCAAAATACTCAAAAAGTTGATTTCTGAGCAGCTCTTCCAACATGTTAGAAATGTGGTTTGCTAGCATAATCACAACATGGATTTTGAAATGGCTATAAAATTAGTATTCCTATCCTCCCCATAACAGGGGAGCAGGTTTGTTTTTAGTTCTAAGAGTGCGAGTGGGGGCATGGAGATCTAGGATATGCAAAAATTTATTGTTAAAGTGTGAGACTGTTTTGTCAAGAGGTAGGTATTTTAAGGGTGACCAATTGCAAGCTTTGAGCTCAGCTTGAAAGTTAATTGGGTTGAGATTTTTCTTGTTCCGGGTAGTTATAAATGTTATTTGGTTGGGAATGGATGTCTTTTGTCTAATTATGAAGGTAAGAGAATGGTCACTAATACCATCAGGAAGTATGTCTGTTTTATATGAGAGGGGTTACTGTTAACTAGTATCCAGTCTAAGGTAGATTGTTTCTTGCTAGGTTTATGGTTTCTGTTAGGGGAGGTGATGGTTTGATAAAAGCCATAAAGGTTTATGTGAGTAGTTGGATTGGTAGAGGTACAATCATTCCAGTCAATATTAAAGTCACCAATGAGTATGGTTTCTTGTGGGAGGGATATGGAGAGCCATCTAAGGGCATTTACAAGAGTATTAATGCTGTTACCTGAGGGGATATAAGAGCAAATAATGTACATGGATTTATTAGCATTAATTTGGAGCTTAGAGGTTAAGATCTCGGCATTACTAGGTGATGGTGGTTGAATATCTGGTGAGGTGACCTTCAAATCAGATTTAAAAAGTATTGCCACTCCACCACCTTTTTTATTTAGATGGTCTAGTCTCAGGATGTTATAACCTGGTGGGAGTATATCATTGTCTTTAGTTATGGGCTTGAGCCAAGTTTCAATTAGGCATAAGATGTCAAAAGAATGGATGTCTAACAGGGCATGATGCTGGGTAATGTTGGGACCTGGATTTGGATGAATGTCACCATGTAGAAGTAGGCACTGTTGAGGATTGTGTGTAAGTTTCAAGAGTTTACAGAAAATAGGGTCTAGTTTTCTGATTCAGAGATATTTAATATGGGTTAATCTATGAAACTGTGGTAGAAGGTAGGATGAAGAGGATGTTATGTTACTGTGGGCTTGAGAAGCTAGATGAGAGAGTGGAATTGTTTGTTTTAGGGGGTGTTGAAATCTAGTAAAGTTTAGGGATTCATAGCAAGTTAGGCTATGTGATATCAGTAGAGTGGTAAGAATTATAGCTAAGAGGAGAGAGTTAAAGTGTGTTGGCAAGCTGGGGCTAGACATTGTAATGTGGATAAATAGGTGAAATGAGGTGATTATGATTTAAAGAAGGCCAGTTAAGGGGTGGAGCTGTTTAAAGAGAAATTAGGTAGTAATGAGATATGGTTAGCTATTGGATGATGAGGGTTGGAGGTGTGGCTATAGAAGTATAAGGTCAGGTGCAGTGGGGTGGGTGGGATTTGGGGGTAGGGTAGGGGACCAGAGTGAGCCCGCAGGGCAAATGGAGCAAGTAGAGCCAAAGGGCGGACAAGCCACAAGAGAAACAACTATCTGTAGCTGTACAAAGATTACAGCTAAGAGGTAAGTGTTGCCAAAAAGAGTTTGCAATATAAAACCATTAAGAGCTATTACAGATGTCTGAAGAAGTTCCTTTACTGAAAGGTGACGAAAGATCACATCTACCCTAGTATAAACACACACACACACACACACACGCACACACACGCACACACACACACACGCACACACACACACACACACACACACACACACACACACACACACACACACACACACACACACGGAGTCCTGAAAGCATACCTCTCAACCTCTTAAAACAAGAAATCTGGACAAAGCCATAAATAAAAGTGGAACAAAGGCCCAAAATAGGGACACTTTTTAAATATTGCTCTTACAAGCATAGGAAGTTGATATAATAACAGGTTTTACATTAGCATGAATTTTTTGAATGACATGGTGTGAAACTCAAATATCTATCATTATTTTTTTAACTTCAGTCTTTAATGATTGGCACTGATTTGCCAGAAGACCACAGTTTTATGAAAAATGGGCCAAAAATATGAGGCAAAAATCTGGACATTCTGTGAAAATCTGCACAGTTGAGAGATATAAACTGGTGAAACCAAAGGTAAAACCACCAACAGCTTTATTAGGACCAGTAACTCACATCAACCACAACTGACTTAGCGCTTTCACCCAACTAGGGCATCTTCACTCTGAAGATGCCTAGTTGGGTGAAAGCGCTAAGTCAGTTGTGGTTGATGTGAGTTACTGGTCCTAATAAAGCTGTTGGTGGTTTTACATTTGGTTTCACCAGTTTTTATCTACTTACAAGTTCACAGTGCTTTTTTGGAATATACAGTTGTGAGATATGCCCAAAAGACTGAATATACAGGAGAAGAGCAAATATCAAGTGTTTTTTCCTTTAAACTTTTTTGAAGGATGCAAGCCCTCTTGCAACTCATTATGTTGGATGTAAATCCTAACACCTCCCTGAACTTATATGTACCAACTCTGAGATAGCCATATCTCAGAGAAAAGAGACTATTTTGAAAAATGGCAATCACAGGCTTAGTACAAGTCTGCATTAAAAAGGCATCCAGGCAGCTGCATTCATGCTTTTACAAACACACAAACACACACATGAAAGGCCTCAAAGTTCCTCCTCACAGTGACACTGCAAACCCGAGTCTACCCAGTGCCTATGTACTGCTGTAGCAGTACAGCAGACTCTGAATTACTTAGGCTAAATGCACTTTGAAAACCTGCTGTGTAAAGGCTTCTGCAATGAATTGTCTTCCTGAATCTCAGAGACTCTCTTTATTCCTCCCATAGCATTAAATAACTCCATTTTTTTGTACTTGTACCCCAGCTTCTTGAGCACATGCAAACCACACTGCTTGCTGCTGATGCCCTGTCTTTCACTTGCATCAGAAATGTCACTAGTGTGATCTTATTCTGTGGCCCTAATGTGATGTCTGATACAAATATGAAGACTAGGAGAAAGTGTCCCTTGCATCCTGGTGAGTCATTTGGGTCTCAATACCTTCAGTTTTCTTGAAAATATCCTTCAGACACAGTGACAACAACTTCACCGAACTCCAGATGTAGAACATATAATGGGTTCTCTTTGTTAGCTTTCACAGAACTGTATTAATTAGACTGAACAGCTATTGCTGTGTGAAGTCATACTATTTGCCACCTACTATATCCAGTTGTCCCCCCTTTTGTAATTGGATTAATCATAACTCACAGGTTCAGAGGCTATGATTCTGAATTTGTAATTTAGTGGTTTTCAAAAAGTTTGACTGTGGTTATAAGTATTTTGTATATCCCATATACGTGCCAAGGTTATTTTTGAAAACTTTTACCAAGATTCTAACTTTTATTGTTATGGGATAGTTATTCTTGAGGCCAAGTGCACAAGTGAATATCACATTTTTTCTCTTATTAATGCTTATTTTCAGTCTTAGGTTATCTGACTTCATGCTAACTCCTTCAGCTCTTCAGAAAGAGCAGACTGACATTCTGAATCCTTCTAAGAAAGAACAGAAATCACATCAGATTAATATTCTTGTTGCTAAATTTAACAATAGCTCCTATAATCTTTTGGAGTAGGTACTGTGCACTTCAATTGTAGCAGTGGTACTGTGCAGTTCAGTGGTAGCAGTAGTACTGTGCACTTCAATCGTAGCAGTGGTACTGTGCAGTTCAGTGGTAGCAGTAGTACTGTGCACTTCAATCGTAGCAGTGGTACTGTGCAGTTCAGTGGTAGCAGTAGTACTGTGCACTTCAATCATAGCAGTGGTACTGTGCAGTTCAGTGGTAGCAGTAGTACTGTGCACTTCAATCGTAGCAGTGGTACTGTGCAGTTCAGTGGTAGCAGTAGTACTGTGCACTTCAATCGTAGCAGTGGTACTGTGCAGTTCAGTGGTAGCAGTAGTACTGTGCACTTCAATCGTAGCAGTGGTACTGTGCAGTTCAGTGGTAGCAGTAGTACTGTGCATTTCAGTGGTAGCAATGGCATGCACCTAGCATATTTGACAACCAAAACTAAATTTTTTTTAACACCCCACCCCCACCCCACAATTTTTTTTCTAACACCTCCTCAGCTCCACTATCACTATTATTTTTCTTGTCATGAATCTCTATAACTTTCTGATTGCGGTAAATGCTTGGTGCAACAGTAGATAGTTCAGCATTATGAGCATTATATTGATAACAGAATGAACTAATGAGGTGCACAGATAAACAATTACCTTTCTGGTGGAGGTAGACATACCTTCATGCATCATACATGCAACCCAGTGGCAGCACATTGGTCAAAATCAATCAAGTTTATCATACACTGGGGTATCTAAGTCTCAGTCATTCAGGGTATCTGACTGCATTATCTTCTTTCATCATTCAAACAGCTAAACTGTAGTTGTTCTGACTGAGAAGGTGAAGAATGCAAAGGGGCTGAGGTTGCCTTGTAAAGGAACTCCGAACTCTTGGACAAATTGCATGGTTATAAAAAAAATATTATACTTTGTTATTAATTGTATGACCAGAATGATTCAATGAGTAAATTATATTCTTTGACTACTAGTAGTTAATTATGCTATAATAAAGTTAGGTTTCTTAAAGCACACTCTACGTTAAAAGCCAGTGAACATTGTTTTGTGCTACAAGTTGCAAATAAGTTATTTAGATTATTTTAAAAACTCATGCACTGTTTTTTTAATTTGTTTCAGCCAAAGCAAGTGAGCCAGACCAAAATTCGTGTCATCTCCACCATCTTGTTCATCTTGGCAGGCTTTGGTGTCTTTGTGTTTATCCCAGCAGTCATATTCCAGTACATTGAGGGATGGACAACGTTGGAGTCCATCTATTTTGTGGTGGTCACACTGACAACAGTGGGCTTCGGTGATTATGTAGCAGGTAAAGAGCTTCCTCATATTATACTGTAAAAATATACATAACTTCCTTATTTATACAAAGGAAGAAGATTGTATACTGCCTGACATGTTATGTGATAGAGGAAAAGAGGTCAAAGGTAGAAATTGCCTGTTGTGTATTTCTTATATTCCAAATGGTCTCTTCCATAGAAAAAAATCAGTCAGATAAATGCATAAAAGAATTCTGTACTTAAGTATTTTGACTTTTGATAAGACTAGCATCGTGTGCTAGAAAACAATGACCAGCAACTTTTCTGGCTATGGAAACTGCGCAACTTGCTTAAAGATAGAGTTTTGCACAAATGCAATTACATTGCTTGTCACTTTTTTACACCTTTGTTTTAACTATTCCTTTAGTGGGTGTTCCCCTGCCCATTTTACTTTCAGATTAAGGTGGTGTGGAGGGCAAGCCCCCCCCCTAACAAAATCCTAAATAAGACAGTTTTCTTTTAAAAATGCTGAGTAAATCTATAGTGTCCTGGCGAAATTACCATCCAGAATAAAGTAAATACCTCTTTGGGTCTTTCCTGAAGACTGGCTTTAGACTCATGGGACTAATGCAGTAAACAAAACATGAATAAAATAAATGCATAAATACACAAACAGATCATTAAACCAAACATTTCAGTGCACTACATGTTGACTTTTCCTCATGTTTACACAACCATTTAAGTACTATGAGGGTATAGCACTTCAAATTGCAGTATAAATGGATTCATGAATGGGAATAAATTCCAGTTGTGGAGATTATAAATTGCCGACAGCCTGTCTATTAAAAAGGTCCAGGGTAGGATCAGATGCAACTTGAGGTATTCAAGAGGGGAAGTCAGAGCCATGTCAACCATTCAGAGCTTGCATGAACTGAAGGGGATACTGATATATAAATATATACAGAGAGAGATAGACAGACAGAAAGAGAGGGCTGATATATAAATGTGTGTGTGTGTGTGTGTGTGTATATATATATATATATATATATATATATATATATATATATGTATGTATAGAGAGAGAGAGAGGGAGGGTGAGATAAGGATTATGAGAGGAATTGGACTGCATAGTGTGAAGCTTAAAAGTTCTGCAGCTTATGATTAAAAGGGATTTAAGACTTTAGAATGTAAGATAAAAGGCAAATGTACTGCACCAGTGACAATATTCACATCAGTGGAATCATTTGAAATTGGTCATGAAAAAGTTGGATATAGCCAGAAAAGTGACAAATTCAAGGGTAAATTACAATTCTCTTGTAGACCCCTTAGGCTATAGGTGTGGTGCATGTGGATGAATTGTGTAAAAGATAATCTAATAGCAAGCCTGAAAATAACCCAAGAGCTAGTGAGTAGTGACAGTATAGAGTCTATGGAAAGAGAATTGCTGTAACAAAAGAGAGCAAGGGACCAAGTCAAGAGTTTAGTTAGGTCAATAGCCAACTGGGAAAGAGACAGTCGTGCTTGTAGTGCTGGTAAAGGATAGAAGTGCAATGGCTAGGTTAGTCTCTGTGCAGAACAGGTGATAAGATATTGTCCTTACTTTTAATCTCAGGACATTGAAATGGCTGAGATTTATTTTTGCATGTAGAAGTAAAGATCCTGGTACACTATCATAATTCTGAAAGGAGAAGGTCTGTTTTTCCCCATTCAGTTTAGTCTTTTAAATATTATTATTAGCACAAAAAGACCATTGAGCCATTTTGGGACTTAATATTATTCAAGTAGTCACCCTCACCGAGTGTTTGCACAAGCTTTTGTTTGTGAATATGCCACAAATCCTAGAATGAAGTCCATCCCAAGCATCTACAAGTACCTTTATGACAACTGGTTTTGGTGCCTCTGTATTACTGTCAATATCTTTCTAAAATGGTAATGGAAGTGTTCTGTTGTTTAGATGCACCAGTAGAGGAGATAATCTGCTTAATCCAGTAATGGTGAAGAATGGGATTGGACTACAATTTTAAATGAATAGAATAAGGTCTTTCCTAAACAGTAGAAGTAAATAAACTCTTTCCCAACATCTTATGCAAAGTTATCAATGCCTAGTTGTGCCTGTAAGTCCAGTTAGAAATGGAGAGACGTGTATGTTGTAACATTCTAATGAACTTGCTAACCTATCAGAAATAGCTGTCTATTATTAATTGCAATGGTATCTACAATTAGCATTCTATTTGTTCTTAGTTATAAACTAACTTATATTATTAGTGATAACAGTATTTATGTATTCTCACACATTATTATGAGTGAAAATGATAAATATTCTGAAAATGATAAATATTGTCAAACTATGTTTTGAAATTATTTAAGATCTCCTAAGTTTCAATATCATCTTTACTATTTGCAAGGCTTCTTAATGCTTGAAAGTGTTTTTGCTTTATGTGGCGTTTGACTCATCTTACTAATTTTTTGTGGCTTTGTGAATTTAATGAATAACTATTTAGATTTATAATATTATAGGTTTATACTGATATATCAACCATTGTAGGCTTAGCCAACTGTGCCTTAAAAGAAGAATCCTTGAAGATGATTAAGTTCAGAAGATGATGATAGGAGATAGAGTTCATTTTGGAGATATCAATTGAATATTATTATCTTGAATTACATAACGGATAGGGGAGATGGGGAAAAGCTGAAGAAAAAGGTAGAAAGGAAGAGAAAAGAAGGAATAATGAGGACATAGATGTGTTAATGTTTAGTCTGGGATAGTTAAATGTTTGATGGTTTTATAACCATAACTTTTATATTGTTAATTTAATGATGATGTCAGATAAAAAGTACTTTTCTGCTTTTTGTACTTCATCTAGTTATATCAAGATTAGTCTGAATGTTTACAAGTTCTTTATCCCAGTCTTTAATTGTACTTCTAGACCATGTTGAAATTCTTTCATAGAAGTAACTTTAAAGGAATCCCACAATTATAAGTTATGTCTATTTTACTTATTATGAAATAAAGTATTAATTTAATTAATTAGCCAGGAATTAAATTCCAACATTTTATCATATAAAAAGATATTCACAATGTTTATTACTAATGTAGAGTTTAAAATAACGAATAGTATGATCACAGAATGCAGAGGCAACAATTTTAAATGATTTAAACTGAGATAGCACATTACAGAAAATAATTTTCTATCTATTCTCTGTTTAAAAGTTTTCATTTAATAATGCACTCAAATAACAAGTAATGAACTTAACAATTTAGAGTTAAATGTGTGGTGCTGAGTGTGTACCTAATTTCTTTAAAGCTATTGGGATTTATCATAGAATGCATAGCTATACAGCTGTGTGAACTCTAAATTAACAAGAGCAATGATAAATGTATATTTTCCTTGTTCATCAGTATTCACTGAATGTATGCAGTAGAATGAAATAACATTACAGTGAGACCATGAAAAGGTAATTAATGACATTTGAGGCAATTTCTAGGAACATGCAAAGGATCATGACTGTAAGCATGTAAAAGAGCATGTGTGTGAGTATGAGTGGAAAAAAAGGCATGAGAGCATATGTGGGGCTAAGAGCTGGCCTATGCATGAAAGCATGCTTGGGAGCACATAGGTACACATATTCATAGCAAAATTTGTGGAAGCATATTTGGGGGCATGGATAACAGTATGTATGGCAGCATGTGTGGAAGCATGCAGGATTATTGGCCCACAAAGATCATTGCATACAGAGGACCAGTCAGGGACAGAGACAAAAGGATGTATCTCCTCATTATTTCACAGTGGTTTAATCCCCATGTGCCACAGCAACATGCTGACCTGGGTTTCCATCTTAGTGTGCAGCAGTCAATAGGATGGAATATAGACCTGGGACAGTGGGGGGACATGATGGGGTGCCACTGTGTCCAATAACTAGCAGCCCTGATGGAGCAAAAAAGAAAGAAGTGTCATAAAGAACTAATGGTAGATAAGGGGTTTGCTAATGGGCAGCTTTAATACGTGAGTGGCAAATTATAACCCCATAACTGTAAGTACAGGTAAAAATATGATTACTCTTGGCATCCAAAATGCTGTGGGGTAGTTTTAAAGCCTACATGAAAAACAGTAGTACTTGATCTGGTGCTCACAAATCAAGATAGGGGGTGCTCTCAGACTTAGATGTGGGCAACCATTTAAGAATGAGTTTACTTGATCTTGAAGTATTAAAATTTGCCTTCTAGGTAACCAAAGATTTGAGCAACTCAAAAATGAGAGCTATGGACTTCAAGATAGCAACTGTTGACAGAAAATAGGATATTTCCAAAGAAAAATATAACTAATAATTAATGGCAATGGTGTTGGGGAACAACATGAATATATAACTGCTAATAGACAGTAAATCTAGTTATGAAGGTAACACGCAAATATAACATAAGTAAAAAATAATGCAATTGTCAAATGAGATGGCTTCAAAGGGGAAGGAAAAATACAGTGTTTAAGAATTATAAGGCAACACAGTATGAGAAATATGGGAGGAAGAATAATCAAAAAAAAAAGGATAGGGCAGTCAGAAAAGAAAAGCCTGAGCAGAGAAGTGTGTGCCACTGAAAGGCAGCTAAAAGGTTTTTTGCATGTGTAAAGACATAAATTTTATTTTATTTATTTATTTTACATTTGTTGACCGGGCTAGTCTAACTGGATATATGTCCATTTTCAGTAGAGGCAAAGGGAGAAAAGCTCTGAGAAAAAATCTTCTACAGAGAGTCCATATTACGAATGGAAATTAATAAATTATTCAATCCATTTACATAGGTTTTGCAACAGTAATAAATGAGCATGTATCAAGTTAACATTTTGTAAACATGAATTTACAGCACAGCGAGGGGCATAAAGAAATTATATATATATATTTTTTCTGCTTCAATTAGAGCTTGTTGAGATGAAAAGAGCATCAGAGATTAAATGTTTTAGTTGTTAAAGGTGATTAAGGCAAGGGGAGATAATATCAGTCAGGGCTGCTGCATGGACATAGCCATTGGAATTTTAAGAAGATTCTTAGTTGTTTCTTAAAAAGTTGGGTAGATGTGAGGAATGTTAGTTTGCTAGGGAGTTTGCTCCAAGTATTACCCACAGAGTTAGAAAATAGGCAGTCCCCCGATTTGTTGTTGGATTTTAAGGTGGCTACTTGTAGCTTATTGGCAGATTGTAGGGTAGGAAGATTTTTATAAGTGTTGATGAGGTTGCAGAGTATGGGAGTGTTAGTGGGATGATGTAAGATCTTGTGGATAATAGTGAATTGCTGGAAAAGTAGCTAGTTTTGTACTTCCAGCCATCCTAGAAGTTTAAGATTTTGGCAATGGTGAGTTTTAAAAGGTGCCCCAGTGGCAAATCTGGCTATATTGTTATAAGAGGTTGCCAGCTTATTTAGAATGCTTTTGGATAGGTTTGTGTAGATGGGGGAGGCATAGAGAAGGGTGGAGATTAGGTGAGTTTGGGCAATAGTAATCCTGGATGAAGCCATGAGAAAGGGTTTAAGTCTATAAAGGAAACCAAGCTTTCTATTAACTGATTTAATAGTTAAATTAATGTGTGTGTCATACTTAAGATTATTATCTATTGTTACACCTAAGAGTTTGGTGGTTGTATCTGGAGCAATTTCTGTACCATTATGTGATGTAACTATGAAATTGATAGGAGGGGACTTCTGTGAAGGCGTAAACAATAATAATTTAGTTTTTTGGGGGTTAAGGAGGAGACAGCGTTGGTGGAACCAGTTTTCAACTAAGGTGAATACTTTTTTGGTACTGGTTTGGAGTTCTGCAAGAGAGGATGCGGCACAGATTAATGTTGAATCGTCAGCATATTGTATGCAGGTGGTTTGGGGAAGGGAGGTTTTCAGATCATTAATGAAAATAGTGAAAAGGAGATGTCCCAGAATAGAGCCTTGAGGGACCCCAAGAGTGATAGGGAGCTGAAAGGATAAGTTATTGTCCCAGAGGACTGCTTGTTGTCTGTTATCAAGGTAGGATTTGAACCATTTTACAGCTTGAGTGTCAATTAAAAGAGACTTAAGTATATCAGACAGTAATTGATGATTAACCACGTCAAAGGCTTTAAAGAGGTCTATAAAGAGAGCTGAAGAGAGTAGGTTGCTATTACGATTTTTATAAAGGCATTTAGAAAAGGATAGGAGTGCAGTTGTGGTGCTGTGGAGTATCCTGAAGTCATGTTGGCAATCCACTAGTAAGTTATTTTGGAGGAGATGATGCAGTAGTTGATGGTGAATACATCTCTCCATGATTTTTGCTAAGACAGAAAGAAGGACTATGGGGCGAAAGTTTGAGAGTTCATTTGAATTGCCTCCTTTATGCAATGGGATAATATGTGAGACTTTCCAGAGAGATGGGATATAAGATTCTGTAATGGTTCTGTTTATTAAGATGGAAATAGGGTAGGCAAGTACTCCTGCTGCCATTTGCAGATATTCAGCTGGCAGGAGGTCAGCTGATGGTGTACATGGTTTAAGTTTAAGAAGTAGGGTGTGTATGAGCGATGTAGGAATGGGCTGGAGATGAAATGTCTGGGGAAGATGGGTTAGTGAGGGTGACTCAGTTGTGGTAACAGGTGATAAGGTATTTGCTAGGGATTGGACAGTCTCAGAAAAAATTTATTAAAGGTGTCAGCAATTTGGTTAGGAGTATTTTGAGTCAAATTAGAGGGGGCCGGTGTTTTGGAATGTCCTGGATGGAGCAGTTTATTGATACCTGACCAGAATTTTTGTGGGTCTTTCTGTTGCTTTTCTTAGATTTTATGGTAGTAGTTTTTTTGTCAAGGAATATTGATTTTTTGTGGCATTTCTAAGCTGTCTAAAGTTTAGATGATCAATTGGGTTTTTAGTTTTTCTCCATTTGGACCAGATTTTATTTCTCAGTTGTATATTGTGCCTTGTATCATTTCAGAGCCAAGGAGCAGGTTTGTTTTTAGTTCTAAGAGTGCGAGTGGGGGCATGGAGATCTAGGATATGCAAAAATTTATTGTTAAAGTGTGAGACTGCTTTGTCAAGAGGTAGGTATTTTAAGGGTGACCAATTGCAAGCTTTGAGCTCAGCTTGAAAGTTAACTGGGTTGAGATTTTTCTTGTTCCGGGTAGTTATAAATGTTATTTGGTTGGGAATGGATGTCTTTTGTCTAATTATGAAGGTAAGAGAATGGTCACTAATACCATCAGGAAGTATGTCTGTTTTATATGAGAGGGGTTACTGTTAACTAGTATCCAGTCTAAGGTAGATTGTTTCTTGTTAGGTTTATGGGTTCTGTTAGGGGAGGTGATGGTTTGATAAAAGCCATAAAGGTTTATGTGAGTAGTTGGATTGGTAGAGGTACAATCATTCCAGTCAATATTAAAGTCACCAATGAGTATGGTTTCTTGTGGGAGGGATATGGAGAGCCATCTAAGGGCATTTTCAAGAGTATTAATGTTGTTACCTGGGGGGATATAAGAGAAAATAATGTACATGGATTTATTAGCATTAATTTGGAGCTTAGAGGTTAAGATCTCGGCATTACTAGGTGATGGTGGTTGAATATCTGGTGAGATGACCTTCAAATCAGATTTAAAAAGTATTGCCACTCCACCACCTTTTTTATTTAGATGGTCTAGTCTCAGGATGTTATAACCTGGTGGGAGTATATCATTGTCTTTAGTTATGGGCTTGAGCCAAGTTTCAGTTAGGCATAAGATGTCAAAAGAATGGATGTCTTACAAGGCATGATGCTGGGTAATGTTGGGACCTGGATTTGGATGAATGTCACCATGTAGAAGTAGGCACTGTTGAGGATTGTGTGTAAGTTTCAAGAGTTTACAGAAAATAGGGTCTAGTTTTCTGATTCAGAGATATTTAATATGGGTTAATCTATGAAACTGTGGTAGAAGGTAGGATGAAGAGGATGTTATGTTACTGTGGGCTTGAGAAGCTAGATGAGAGAGTAGAATTGTTTGTTTTAGGAGGTGTTGAAATCTAGTAAAGTTTAGGGATTCATAGCAAGTTAGGCTATGTGATATCAGTAGAGTGGTAAGAATTATAGCTAAGAGGAGAGAGTTAAAGTGTGTTGGCAAGCTGGGGCTAGACATTGTAATGTGGATAAATAGGTGAAATGAGGTGATTAGGATTTAAAGAAGGCCAGTTAAGGGGTGGAGCTGTTTAAAGAGAAATTAGGTAGTAATGAGATATGGTTAGCTATTGGATGATGAGGGTTGGAGGTGTGGCTATAGAAGTATAAGGTTAGGTGCAGTGGGGTGGGTGGGATTTGGGGGTAGGGTAGGGGACCGGAGTGCGCCCGCAGGGCGAACGGAGCAAGTAGAGCCAAAGGGTGGACAAGCCACAAGAGAAACAACTATCTGTAGCTGTACAAAGGCTACAGCTAAGAGGTAAGTGTTGCCAAAAAGAGTTTGCAATATAAAACCATTAAGAACATGTAAAAGACAGGGTAAGTGTATGAGAGGTGAGTCAGGAAAGGATAGGAAAGACTGGGTAGGGGAGCTGTAGGAAAAGGGTCTAACTTTGTTTTTAGCTAGGAGTTGAAGATTTCAAAGTACACCCTAGTATAGGTGTAGAGTGCCACCTAGTGGCGACAGGAGATATGGTAGCAGGGAAAGGATAGGAAAGACTGGGCAGGGGAGCTGTAGGAAAAGGGTCTAACTTTGTTTTTAGCTAGGAGTTGAAGATATCAAAGTACAGCCTAGTATAGTTGTAGAGTGCCACCTGGTGGCGATAGGAGAAATGGTAGCAGGGAAGAATCCTGCACAATATTAAAATTAGTTAAGGAATTAGGAGAGAATGGTTGGAAAACTGGGGATGGGCAAAGGGCACGAGCGGGTTGCGGTCGGCTGCTATCACACGGGAGGCAGGATGTACTACTAAATACTTAACAAAAATATATAATCATTTATTAAAGTATGTGGCTACATACACTGAGCCTTTTATTAAGGGGATAGTCGCTCTGAGGGCACATTACGTCTTCACAGGGCACCTGGAGGTGGTGTTCTTTCCAGTATTTGCTATGAACCTTTAATTCTCTTGCTGTGGAGTTGTAATGTCTTTCCTTGGCAGGAAAGAGTGGGAGCCCACGTGTAGTAGAACTGAGCCTTTTATTAAGGGGATAGTCGCTCTGAGGGCACATTGAGGGTAAGACATCTTCACAGGGTACCTGGAGGTGGTGTTTTTTTCTAGTTGCTGCTATGGACCTTTAATTCCCTTGCTGTGGAGTTGTAATGTCTTTCCTGGGCAGGAAAGAGTGGGAGCCCACGGGTAGTAGACACGAGGCGCGACGAGCAGCCAGACCATAGGACCACTTAGCGGAGATGGCGGATACACCAGGTAGGTATGGTTTGTAAAGCAGCATGGAGAGGCAAAGGGGACAGAGGAGCTATAAAACATAGTAATTGGGAGGAACAACAGGACTATGAAAATAATACTTGTGCATAGTATTCATGAAAGAAGAGAAGGGCTATTTACCAAGACCAGTCAGTAGCGGTGGCACAGATAAGATGCTTAATCATAAGCTTCACTAAGTAGAAATGGCCCAGAAGGAAGTATGAAAAGTTGAAGTGCACAATGAAAGCAAAGGGGCTTAAATACATTATTCTTACAGTTCTTAGGGAATACCACAATGAAGCATTTTAGCAAATCATAGGAAGGGTAATGTTCCTGGAGACTGAAAATGGTCATATGTGATTTCACTTCTCAAGTATCTGAACAAAACAGAGTCACCAATCTTCTGACCATCAGTTTTACCTCAGTTCCAGGGAGGAAAGTAAGGAATTACTACTGAAAGAAAGAAAGAACTTTATCAGGATGACTGAAGCACAAAATACATGAGACAGAACCCAAGAAATTGTGAATTCACAGCAGGAAGGTCATGCCAAACAAATCTATTAAAATTTAACAAACGACACTCTTCTTCCAAAATTTCAACAATAGGTTCTCGAAAATTAGGAAAACAGGGCATCACAAAACTTTCAAAAACTACAAGTAATTTATTCTAGAAATCCACATCTAAAATTGACATAGCCTCTATGCTACCATGGCCTTATGTTAAACCTTTAAAAAATATTGGTAGTTTGCTCTGCAAATCCAAGTCTGATAGTGACAGAATAGCATAAGTGTGTGTGTGTGTGTGTGTGTGTGTGTGTGTGTGTGTGTGTGTGTGTGTGTGTGTGTGTGTGTGTGTGTGTGTGTGTGTGTGTGTTTTATATATAACTGACATCTGGTTATTAGCTAATTAATGCAATTACTCATTTACTAAGTCTTTAATGTTACTGTAATTAAAATAACAGCGAGAAAACAAGACAAGCCATAGGTATATTACCTTTCATCAACTAGACAATACCAGTACACATTACACATTAAATGTCTGAAATAAATAAGTTATTCTAACATTAAGTATCTATAGAACTGTACTTTACTCATACTGTATCCTTGGTAGAGTCATATCCTTGCAATGGCACATTAGGGGTGATTCGGGTGATAGCCCAGGGCCCACTGCTCATTGCTGCTGTAGGAAGAACTAGCACACCAGTAGCTGCTTTGAACAGGGCTGCCATATGTTTGCCTACTTATTATTTTTTTAAACACACAGATATGACATGCTTGCTTAAAAAATAAATAAAATAAAAAGATAAATGCTCACAGCATGGCTGTTCAAAGCAGCTGCAGATGGCTTGCTTTGTGGTGGAGGTCAGTGAATTTTGGCCATTCAGTTTTTCAGACTGTGTGCTCATGAGAACAGAAAGTCTGTCAATAATGAACTGTAAAAAGATAAATGCAGAGCATAACAGCAACAGTGGCTTGGTAGCAGGAGGCATTTTTTTAAATATGTAATCCTGGCAGAGAACCAGATAGTGGACAGCTTTGTAGCACAACTGCATACTGTGGTGTCTGGAGTTTGTTTGTGTGGCTCCACACTTTCTCTAGTGCATAGTAATGTAACTAATTTTAATGACTGGCTAACCTTACTTTTTTAAAAGCTGCAGTGAATCTTGTTGATGGTTACCATAATTATTTATTTTTAGCTGAAGTCATGACTGAAACGTGTCATTGGACCAACTCACATACATGGATTAACAAATGTTATAGTAAAGTAAATGCAACTTGTCAGAATATAAGTCCATTTCTTCCTCTGCACCTGCCTAATTATTGGAAAGTGAGTCACACACTGCAGTGGTGGTGCTGCGGTAGCGTTGTTGCCTCACAGTTAGAGGTTGACCGTTCGATTCTCAGTTAGAGCGTCTTCTGTGTGGTGACATGCATGAATGGGCGTTCCTTCATTGAAGGTTGTGCATTAGGCCCGGCAAGCCAGCACGTAAAAATCTACTGCCAATCATTAGCGGACCGGAGTTCCACTGTGGCGACCCCTAACCGGGAAAAGCCAAAAGACACAAACATAGTTCTGTGAGTCACACAGACAGAATAAAATAAATAAAACTTTTTGGACATAACTACATTTTCTTCCTCTGCGCATGCTTACTTAATGGAAAGTGAAGTTCTGGATAGATAACTTGTAGACATTTGCACTGTTGTGATACCATACTTTTAACTTGTTTTTGTCATACTTCCTTCCAGGTCCTACCTTTGTAATTGTGGGACCCAATTTGGACTATTTTAGTATATCCCCTTAGCTGGCATTCTCCACCTATTGCTTCAACCCTCCTTCCATGCTGAATTCCTGGACTTAATACTATTTCAGATTACATGCCAGGAATTATATGCTATCACTGTGTATTAAAACTAAAGCAATGCATTTATTTATTAGCTTATATTGTGTCATAAGACATGTTTAAGTAGAAGAAACTGTTGGACTCCTGCATAATCCCCATATCCAACATCTGCTGTACTGGATCTTTCAAGGTCTGTTTAACTCACTCTGACACAACATAAGGAGCCTGTTTGATGATCATTTTGTCTACATGGCAATTCATCAGGTAGATGCACTGAGGCCTATCAGTAAACATGTTCCCAAACTCCTGTAGTTCTATTTGGACTTCCTGACCCTGAGTAGGAGGTAGCTCACCCCTCCGGCACTGTTTTCCTCTATTTTCTGTCTCTCTGTCTGTATCCTTTCCCTCCCTCCCCTCATCATTTGACTTGAGCCTTACTCTTCATGTCCCATCATGCCGAGCAATAATATGTGTTACAAGCAGTTTGTTTTAATTAGTTATTTATGTTTATTTATGGGATAGGTCCAGCTGGGACAAGCAAGACCCCTTTTCAGTAGAGGCCTGGGGGAGATAATCTCTAGCAAATATAGCTTAAATAGAACATTTACAAACAATATAATGCTGCACAAACGTTGTCAAAAAATGTAAAAAAAATTAACAGAGATTAATCAACATATTCAGTAAAATGTTTATGAACACAAGTAAAAGCCTGGAAGTATATTGTTTTCTTCATAAAACTATTATGCTGTTTGACATAATGGTATAGAACTACTCTTCTTACTGATTTTTTGACCGAATTATTGTAACACATCTACTTATAACTATGTTCAGTTATACTATATATTACTCTGACATATATACCTCTCTGTATGTTTACTCTAGCATTACCACTTTTGTCCTGATATTGACTAGAGTTTTTTTGTTCCTTTGGTTGTATTTCTACAGTACTAACATTGACATTAACAATGGCCTAAATGGAGCATTGCTCTGTGCTGGTTCACATATTTAAATAAATAAATACATACATACATAAATAAAATAAACAAAAATAAACAAAAACCTTTGTGAATTAAATACCATAGAGATATTCCAGTGTTTTTGGGAGATGCTGCAGGCAATACCAAGCAGACTTTGTTACCAAGATGTGGTCTCATTTTGAAACATGAATCCTGGTAAAATGCTGTGACTCATCAAAGTTCCCATCTCTCTCCCTCTCCTCCCATGCCCAGTGTCCCAGATGCCAAGAAGTACTCGAAAAATGCATCAGTGGGGCTGAGCTTAATAGTTTGAGGAAGAATGAGGGCCAAAAAGAGCATGAAAAATTGATAACCTCCATTACACATGTTATGCCATGCCCTGGCCAAGCAATCAAGGAACCTCATTCTTCACCACTAACACCAGTGAGGGGCATCTCATGTAGGAGGAAAGGATAACAAATACACACAGTAAAGTGCAATTTCCCTTAAGAGCACACAGAGATCACAGTCATTCCGGGGCTGGTCAGTCCCTCGCTCACCAGGTTCCCAATAAGTCTCCCCACTGGCAGAGCTATAGAGTCCAGATCTCAGCCTAGTGGGCAAGCTAAAACCTCCAGCACCCTCTCTGTTCAAACAGTGCTTCATGTCCCTGCCCAGGTAGCTCACACACACACACACACACACACACACACACACACACACACACACACACACACACACACACACACACTTTGAGAAGAGTTTATACAACCACACAGACACTCCTGGGAAATGCTGGCACAGGTTCTACAGCTATGCCCCTTTTTCACAGACTATACGGTAGTACCAGCTGCCACCACCCACTAATATTTATCAGCTACTCAAAGGCCCTTAAAAGGGTGTCCAATTATTACTGTGCAATATTATTATCCAATTGGTAGTATAGCCCAGGGCTAAAGCTATTGGAGTGGCTTTGTGCAATTTTACCAAAGGCATGCAAGTACTCTAAAGAGCTTAAATTATCTCTACAAAACCAGCCACAGTTGAAAGGGTTTAAAAATATTTAATAACAAATAGTCAAAATACAAGACAATACTTTTTACTACACAGTGCTAGTCAAGAGTAAAGAGATCATTGAGAAATTCTTAAAATAATTCAGTAGTACATTTCTGACATCACAGAATAACACAGTCTAATTTTTCTAAGTTCTAGCTTTTTCTAAGAGAAAACACAAATCTAAAATAAACTTACATATAGAGCAAGACAGTGCTGGTGAGTTGGATGGTCAAGACAAATATTCTTAATGCTCTCTGATTCTCTCTGTTTTTAAAATCACATTTCTGGTTCACATTACATCATTCTTCACACTTCCCTGGGTTCCCAGGCTAACAGAAACTACATTTACATTTTTCACCTCTGGGCAGAAACCAGAGCAATAAAGGACATTTATGCATGCAAATTCTGGCCATTAACTCTGGCCTTAAAACAATAGGCAGGATGCCACACTCAAGACTTACTGGCTCTGAGTTTTAACATCAAAGGGTTACAACCTGCTTTACTTGGTCAGTAGAGTGCACTGTTGTTACATTATTTAATAGTTCCACATGTAACACTATTTTTACCATTTAAGACAACAGCCTGTGGTTTACATTAATATTTACAGATGACAGAATTGTCTCCAAAATTCTATCTGGCTAGGCTGGCAGCCTTCCTCCATCTTCACCCAATCTTCACAACATGATCTTGTCTCATTTTACCCATTTCTTTTTTCACAGGCTTCCAATCATCTCCTGCACTTCCTCTGATCATCTGGAGTTCCTTACCCAGTTAATTCTCATCTCATACCTTGTTACAGTCAATGCGTTTCCATAAAATTGCTGAACTTAGCCAGAGTGATCGACAAAACTAATAGTAGTAATCTCAGGGCTCTTCTTAGAAATGGCATTGCTCACACACAACAGCCCTTATAACTATTTCTGAAAGTTTATTTTTATTTATTTAATTATTTATTAAACTGGACAAGTGAACTAATATATGCATATCTTTTCCAGTTGTATCATAGGTCACAAGGGCTACTGAAATGATTACATGCAAAAATACTTTAAACGAGTCCCTAAACATCATGTTTTGGCATATGGGAGGAAATCAGAATGCCTTCAGGAAGTCCCAACTGCATGTAGGGAAAACATGCAAAACCCACACAGTTTCTTTAACTTTTTAAAGTACACCTCCCCCTTAAACTTTTCCTAAGTCCAATCCAACTGTTTTCTAATTTTACATTTCTGCATGCTTCCTGGATTTTGAATATGACTATGAAACTGTAATACCCCTGCAATACATTTATGAGACAAGCTGTTTCTGTTACTATTTCTCCAGTTTTCAGCCAAGTGAATATTCTTTTTTTTTCTATCCAGCTCTGGCTTCTGCCACTCAGTGCACAACACACCTCACATTTCTCCTTTTTGGGATTATTTTGCTCATATTCATGACTGCACCAAGTATTTCTGTGCTGTACTGCTGAAATGGAAATATTCTGTTACAAGTCTCATTATGTTTTGTTTATTTATTTAATTATTAATTTATTCCTTCTATTCCCCAGATATCTTGTGATTGTATTTAGCAACCAGTCATAAACCCCATGTCAGCAAGAGAAGCAAAAGAAAACAAAGTACCTGTCTAGCAGTCTTCATATTAAGCACATGGTTATTATCTTCTGAGGCAGGAGTTTGAGCGGTAAACAAACCCATATGGTTAATTTGGTTAGTTTGTGGTTGGAAACCATGCTGAACATTCAACAACAGCCTCTCAACCTTTAAGCACAATAAATCTGAACAAGGTCAAAATGAAAGGTGGGACAAATACCCAAAATAAGGGACAGATTTTAAATATTGTTCCTATAAACTTACAAAGTTGTTAGAATAACATGTTTTGCACTAGCATGCATTTTCTGAAGCATATGAAGTCTGAAAATCAAATGTCTCTCATTATTAGTGACTTCAATACTCGACAATTTGTCAGCAAACCACAAACAGACCTAAAATATGGGGCAAAAATGTGGACATTCTGCAGAAATATGTACAGTTGAGAGTTATGCACAACCAATGACCACTGTAGGAATGTGAGCAGCTAACAAATCCTGCCATACAAGAGATGTGAAGCTGCAGTTACTTATAATACTGGACTAGCCACTGGTGCAGTGCATTATGGGAAATGTCCACTTTACTAACAAGACCTTAACTACTATGAGAGCATGACTCCCAGTAGAAAATACCTTGTACTTTGTTATGTTGTCTTTCAGGCAAACCTTTTATCACATAATGCATAATTACCTTGTCATAGCCTAGTATGGTGCCTCCGTGAGGGGGGACCTACTGGGCCATATAGGTCCAATTAGCCATAGACTGGCCCTGCTTCCTTCTAGCTGGAGAACTTTATGATTATAACATCACACTAATACACGAAGATTGTGTGTGTGTGTGTGTGTGTGTGTGTGTGTGTGTGTGTGTGTGTGTGTGTGTGTGTGTGTGTGTGTGTCTGCATACATATGCTTGGGATTACCAGCTGAGCAGGTTTTCTACTCCTCTGTATCACACAGCACTACACCTCCTGTTGTGCCATTTCCTATTAACAGGACCCATTTTGGAGTTTATAAAAGCAGTGAACATACAAATCAAGTTATGATAAATAGAAACATTTGAGATAAAACATGATACATATACTAATGATCATAATAACATCATGCTTCCTAGTTTATGAAAAAGTATACTTTTCAGTATTATTGTTTCAGGATTGTCTTCAAAGCATATACAATAATTATCAGATTTACCCCTGTGTACAGTAATATTTACAGCTTGGCCTAATGCCATCACTTTATGGCACCCACGCAACATTTAATTTGTTTAGGCATCTGTAGTTGTAACTGTATGAAAGTGATCTGTGCGGGTGTCAAGTATAATAAGGCAGTAGAATAATAAATGTTTATCATTATGGAAGAATGTAAGGCAATACACCTTTGAAACCAGATTTGTGTTGACAAATCATGTAGTATCGCAAGCCAGAAAACCTAGCATTAATAAGAAGTAAAAAAAGTCTGTAATGGGTGATTTTGTGAATATGTTTCAGAACTGGGTTTTCATGGGGATTAACAGCCATTTGGGGAAGTAAATGCTATGACTCACCCTCTCTTGGTAAAAATAAGTCTGGAACTGTTAAATACTTTTTTGTTTTAGCTTAAATTGCAACGTTTTAGCAGTGGGAAACACCCAGTTTGTGAACCTGGATACTAAGGTTAACAGGCTCATCAATTTTGTACTTGAGAAGCCAGGATAACATGCATTTAACTATTGTCAGCTAAAAATCTGCAAAACTGCATTATGCAGCAGTCTATGAAGTGTCACAAACATTGTTGAAAAGATTTTATCATACTTTACAAACAGCTTCTGTAATCTGAAGATAAAAGTAAATAAATATAACTCATACACTTTACTGTGTGTTGCAGAACTTGCACTGTATCACATGGTTCTGGGGACTGTGATTTTTCTGAAGTATATGTGATTTGCAGGGGCTGTCTATGGGTGAAAGTACCTTACGTCTTGTCATCTGACTATTTTAAACAGTAATTAGACTGTTTTGCAGGACTAGTGTTCAGCTGTGTGAAGTTAAATTGGAATTTTTTAATGTGACTAGTAGTGTGTGTGTGTGTGTGTGTGTGTGTGTGTGTGTGTGTGTGTGTGTGTGTGTGTGTGTGTGTGTGTGTGTGTGGAACAACCTCAAAATACATTGCTGTGGCTATTATTTTTATCAAAATCAGGCATATGACGTGCACTCCATAAACAAAGTGGGTTTAACTGCTAGGTGGGGGAGTGGGATTCTTTGCTGTGAATGAAAGTAACTTACCCATTTTAAATGGTATTTAACATGACTTTATTGGACTAATGTGCATCTCTGGAAACACAGCAAACTGTACTTACCAAAACAAAATAAATAAACTAAAAGACAGCACAGAAACAAAAGCCATTTAATGAAAGGAACAGCAACACAGCATTAAATAGTAAATGCTTTCGTCTAAATTACAGACTTCATCAGACTGAGTAATGCTATCACATACACCACATTTAAATAATTAAACATCAATCACACGATAAAAATAGGTCATATGACCAAAAACAGATCAGTGCGTCAATCCTTTCCTTTTTAAATAAGCAACAAAATCCTCTCTATTATTAAGGCTGGGTGGGAAGCAGGCATTCAGTCTCACTTGCCATAAATACTTTCGCCAACCCAGCTCTTCCTCTGCATCAAAACATTTGTCATAATTCACTACCCCCTCCACCTGACATGAACTAACCTTATAATGCTTTGCTAAGGCATTTCTCACATTTCCCAATTCAACTGCATGTTTATGCTCATGCCTTTATAAAGCTCCCTACTAGTACGACATACATAAAAAGAAGGACAAGACATAACATAACTAAATAAACTACCTATCTAGTCTTGCAAGTAAAATTCCCATAATTCTAATTTTAAAACAATTTATAATAACTTAATTAGACTCAGTAAACAATCACATAAATTACAATTAAAACATTTAAACATACATAATTTGTTCTTATTTCTAACTTCATTTATCTGAGTTGGTTTACTGAGCTTAAAAAAATTTGCAAAGAAATTTCAAAACTCTTTCCTCTTTTAAAAACAAATAATAGTTGATCTCCCACCTTGTCTTTAATTTCAGGGCAACTTTGTAAAATTTTCCAGTTGCTTATGATACAATTTTTAATGGAAACATCTATACTGTTACTAATCTGCATAGAGGTTCTAAAATTCTAATAAATTATTGTATTACTACCAGAATTCACATTTCACTGTCTCATGTCACTGACAGCAGAAAAAGAATTCCTAACAACCTCTTCTAGATAAGCCCTATTTAGAAACTTATCACAGAGACCAACACTTTCAGCAAAGAAAATCAACATGCCTCTCAATCAAATGACTGACATGCATTAATTGTCCCTTAACTATATTTTCTTTAACCTTTTTAGAGTGCATATTACTGTAATGCAAATAAAAATTGTTATAACAACAAAATCACTAGCTGCAAAACAGACCTAAAGATAGGCACTGCTGTTGAAGGTTGACTCCACAAATTTATTTAAGCTTATGTAATGCACAATAAAACTTTTCGTCTGCATACAACAGACGTAATCAGAATCTAAAATACATAAGTCAATTGCTGCTTTTAAGTAAATCTCCCATTGTGTAAAATTCCTGCAATCAGGTCTTAAAGGAGTATCACACAGGTAAAATGTTTAAAATCAGCCATAAACATATGAAATATAAAATTCAACTTTATTTAAATACCCTTTTGATCTTGCCATTGATCAGGAATCATATCCAGGTCTTGCCTACCATGTGGGAGACCTGTTCTTCTTCTTTCTTCTTATTCTTTGAGCAATGAAGCTTGCTTTGTTTTAAGCAAAGGCTAGACTTTTGTACCAGCTGGAAGAGCAGATAAATGTGATACCATCAATTCATTAAGGGACTATGTAAGAAAATTTAATTTTAAGTTATTATTTAATGATTGTCCATCTAGTGAAAGTGCTTTTTGTAAACCTAGTATTTTTAACCCTCCACCGAGAAAAGAACTTAAATTGTTTATAATGACTACTGAGTTACAATTGATTGATTTGTTTGACAGCAAACCACGTTACAGATAATTTAACTGCAAAAGAAAAATAAATTTTTAGAAGTTTAATTGATAATCAAGATATTTCAATTACCAAGGCTGATAAAGGGGGAGCTTTGGTTTTAATGAAAAGAAGTGATTTGGAAAGTAAAATGTGTAATATGCTGACTGATTTAAGGTTTTATAAAAAGGCATCTTTTGTGGAAGTTAAGTAAGCTTTCTCTCTTATTGATTCCATTATAAAAGAATGGTATTATATGGGTAGAATTAATGATGCTATAAGAAGGTATCTAAGAAATGATAATCCTAAGCTCAGCTGTATTTTCGGTCTGTCTAAAATTCATAAAGATTTAAATGATTTACCACTTAGACCAATAGTTTCAAGTGTAAGACGTAGGACAGAAGCCTTAGCAATATATGCAGACAAACATCTCCAAAGAGTAGTCGAGTTAAGTGGAACTTTTATTAAAGACACTTTTGATTTTAAAAATAATTAGAACAAATAGTAGTGTCTCAAGATGTTTTACTTGTAACTTTAGACATCCAATCCCTGTATGCAGTAATATCTAACAAGGAAGGATTAAATGTGATAAGATTTGAAATAATGAATTCTAAGCTATTTTTCAATAATATGGTTGGGCTTTTAATCAAAATTCTAGATTTAATATTAAGTTATTTCTTTTAATTTAATGGTTGTATTTATCAGATTAATGGAGTGGCAATGGGGGACTGTTATGGCCCCTAGTTATGCCAACTTGTTTATGCAAGGTTGGGAGAGAGTTAATACTTGGTCTAGCAGGTATTTAGCAATAATAGTGTTTTTTAAATGTTTCATTGATTATGCCTTTTTAGTATGGAGGGCGAATGAAGTGAGTTTACAAGAATTTTTAGACTATTTAAATGGTCTTAATTATTTTTTGTACTTCATTGGAGATTTTAGTCCTGTTAATATTAATTATTTAGATGTAACAATAGTGAAAGGTGAGGACAAGTTATTTACTAAGATATATAAAAAGATGTTCAGAACAATTCTTATTTGCATTACAGTAGTATGCATTCTAAAAAAGTTAAAGAAAATATAGTTAAGTGACAATTGTTTGACCAAGAGAAATGTTGACTTTTTTGCTGAAAATGTTGGCCTCTGTGATAAGTTTCTAAATAGAGATTATCCAGAAGAGATTGTTAGGAATTTTTTTTTCTGCTGTCAGTGATATGAGACAGAGAAATGTGAATTCTGGTAGTAATAAAATAATTTGTAATTTGAAGTTTAGAACCTCGGTGCAGATTAGTAACAGTGTAGATGCTGTTTCCATTTAAAATATTATCAGAAGCAACTGGAAAATTATAAGAAGCTGCCCTGAAATTAGAGACAGGGTGTGAGATCAACCTTTATTTGTTTATAAAAGAGGAAATAATTTTATTTTTTTTCCAAGCTAAGCTCAGTAAACCAGTAAATCAATTGAAGTTAGAAATAAGAACAAATTAGATATATTTAAATGTTTTCATTGTAATTTATGTGGCTATTTGTTTACTGAGTCCAATAAAGTTAGTATTAATAGTTTAAAAAATAGAATTAATGGGAATTTTACTTGCAAAACTAGATATGTGGTTTATTTAGTTATGTGCAAATTTTGTCTTTCTTTTTATGTAGGTCATACTAGCAGGGAGCTTTATAAATGCATCTATGAGCATAAACATGCAGTTGAATTGGGAGATGAGAGAAATGTCTTAGCAAAGCATTATAAAGTTAGTTCATGTCAGGTGCATTTTAATTTTTTAGTATCGGAGGGGGTAGTGAATTTTGACAAATGTTTTGATGCAGAGGAATAGCTGGGATGGTGAGAGTATTTATGGCATGTGAGATTGAATGCCTGCTTCCCACCCAGCCTTAATAATAGAGAGGATTTTGTCACTTATTTGAAAAGAAAAGGACTGAAGCACTGATGTGTTTTTGGTCATATGGCCTATTTTTATCAAGTGATTGATATTTAATTATTTAAATGTGGTATATGTGATAGCATTATTCAGTCTGATGAAGTCTGTAATTTAGACAAAAGTGCTTACTGTTTAATGTTGTGTTGCTGTCCCTTTCATTAAACAGCTTTTGTTTCTGTATCATCTTTTAGGTTATTTATTTATTTAATGTGCATCTTTGTGGCATAATATAGAATGCTTTACTATGGTCACTGTGTATTTGTGTGAAACAAACTTGAAACACATTTTTGCGGCTATTGTATTTTATCATAATCAGACAGTGGAAGTGGAAGCTGTACCTGGCTATAACTGCTGAGTGAGGGTGGAGGCTGTATGAAGCTAAAAGTAAATAACCTGCCTGTCATCTTTTCACTTTAAGCAGTTATTAATTTGACTTTGGAAAACTAGTGTGCATTTGTCTAAAGTAAGCCTGAAAATTTGGTTGCATGAAACAATTATGAAATAAATTATTGTGGTCATTATTTTATTAGAGCCAGACATCTAAAGTGTACACAGTCAACAATTTGGCTGTTTTTTCTGGGTGGAGATGGAGGTTGTCTGTGAGTGAAAGCAACTGTCGTTGTCATCTGTTTGTTTTAAATCTTTATTTATCTGGATTTGCAGGATTAGTAAGCTGGAAAATTTTACTGTGGCTGCTCTGTGTTTCTGTGACCACAATCAGTTATCTGAACTATACACAGTCAACAATGTGGCTATAATTGCTGCAAATGAGGATTGTCTGTGGAAGAAAATGACTGACCCTGCTGTCTTTGGCAAGTTAAGTGGCCACTAGTCCGGCTTTCCATGGCTGGTATGTATTTATGTAAAGTGAGTTGGAAAAATTTACAGTCACCATTTGTATCACAATACAGCAAGAGGTATATACCATTAATATAGTGGCTGTAATAGATTACTATGGACATTGTTATAATGATAGCAATTTGAGTGGTCTTTAAAGACTCAAATGTTCTGAAATGTGTAATTTTGTTATAGGTTAGCAAAATTCTACTTTGTCAAACAATTAAAACAGTCTGGTAGATAAGTGTGCCTTTAAAACAATCAGGAATGTGACTTCATAAGAAAGTGTGCATTTATGCACAGTTCCAAAATAACTTGTTCACTTATGTGTGGCATTAAAATGTACAAATGTGTTTGTGTGGGTGTGGGGGGCATGGTCTGAAAACCAGCTGTGGCCCAAATTACACTTAATCTGCCACTGCTTTCTTGTAATGTATTTCAGTCATATAAAAAACACTTCCAAACCAAGTCATTATTTAAACCACCTCTCACCAGAGTAATAATATATATATATATATATATATATATATATATATATATATATATATATATATATATATATTTCTGTTTATTGTGAATATTTGTTTTCCTTAGTGCCATAAATTATCCAAAATCACTTATCTGGTTTTATTGTTTTTATTTAGTTGCCTTGTTTCATTAAAGTTTTATGCTATCTCTCGTGGTAGCCCTGCTGTTGTTTTCTTCTGTTTCTTTGCTCACTCCACGGTAGAATTTTTTGTCATCTTAGTGTTGTTTTTGTGCTTCATTTGGTTATTTTTTTCTCCATGGAGAGACACAAGGCAGAAGGCAATGACTTGGAACTTGATTACCATCATGTTACAACTGCATCTAAACATGTTTGAGAATGAGGAATGGGTTTAATTAATCCAGGTGTGAATCCGCTTTTATCTTTACATTTTCAAACCAACAAAAGAGGTAAAATTCCTAAAGATACTTTATCAGATGATTTTTACAAGCTATATCGTGAATTAGAAAATGACTTGTTTAAATTAAAATGCTTACAATGGCAATGCATGCATTTTGAAGAGTGCCTACATTTTAGAATAATTCCTAGAGGATGACGTGTATTGCGTATGCTGACATATGGAGATAAGTTTCCTGATTTACTGGCCAAATGGCAAGCTATAAATTGAGAATGCAGCTTTAAATACATTGAATTACTCATAGAATATTTTCTGCCCAAAGAGAAAGAGCTAGTACAGCAGGTGGAATGTTTGCAGCCTCAATTAATGCAAAACTGCAACAATGATGCGTACATGGAGAAACTTGATACTTTGTTTCATACTGTCTCTATGTATGACTTTAAGTTACAGCAGATGAAGGCAAATAAACTGGAAAGGGACTATATGGATTTTATTGGTGGGCATATTTTTGTATGGCCTAAACGAGACACACATAACATGCAATCAGCTCCATGGACCAAGCCTTTATCTAAGAAAGATGATCAGAACTCCAATGCAGTCTCTGAACATGTATCCAATAGTGATGTATCTCCCAAGGTTCCTCATCTGGTAACCACACATTCTATGAGTACAACGTCTACTATCTCCTCTGTACATAATGAACAAGAAAATATTTCTATTGATTTACAATGTACATTCTCCTCTGCACACAATGAATGGGATAATATTTCTACTGATCTAGAATCTAATAATGGCAGAGATATGGGACTGGGAGTGAGACCAAAAACTCACTCGGCTTTTTTACCTTTTATCCCACAGCTATCAGTATAAGTCAAGATGTTGATGCCACAGCATAAGAAAGGGAGACTAATAAGTCACAGTCAAAAGCAAAGGAAGGTCTCAGTGGAAAGAATACCTCTCAACCTGTTCATGCAAAAAATCTGGACAAAGCTTGACAAAATGGGGGTACAAATAGGGACATATTTTAAATATTGCTCTTATAAACTTAGAAAGTTGCTAGAGTAACAGGATTTATTTTAATATACACTTTCTGAAGGAGCTGTAGTCTGAAACTGAAATGTGTGTCATTATTCAGTGACTTCAATCCTGAGATCATCCCAGTGATTTTAAACAACAAAGCAAACAAAGCACTCTTCACAAAGTGAATCGTTTATTCCAAGTAACAAAGCTTTCAGACATCAAGTCCTTCTTCAGTGTTTCAAAAAGTTAAAAGCAAGCATCCATTTAAATACTAGAGATTGCTAAAACATGTGACACAGCCCATCCTATCACACAGACATATTAATTAAAGAAGTAAATACATAAAGAATGAATAAAATCTATATAAATAATATAATAATTTATAAAAAGACAGTAATTCAAAACAAGATAGAATTTCTTAGTTAATCATTTGCAGTTTAGACTTTAAAATAGGTTTAATGGTCACCTGTTCATTTAGACCTGGATATGTATCAGCTTGTAATGAACTATCCATTCATATTCTTTCGCATCAAGTTTGTTAATGACATCACCATGTCTAATATGTGGATATAAAAATTCAATGACCCTAAATACAAACTGATGAGAAGTACCCCGTTCCTATACATGTTTTGTTAGGGGGTTAGTCTCTATACCCCTCCATATATCTGATCTGTGTTCTATTATCCTGTCACGTAATCTTCTTGCTGATTTTCCTACGTAAAATCTTAAGCATAATGTGCAGGTTGCCAGATATATAACAAATGATTAGTTAAAACAATCCTTTTTATTTAAGGAGAAGTCTTTATAGCATAAACATTGCTTTAAATTTTCACAATTCTTATATGTAAAGAGAGTTTTTTGGGAAGCCATTTTTCATGGCTAGGTATGGCTTTCAATATATCCCACTTGTCCCTAATAATTCTTTCAACAGACTCACTTGCTCTACTGTATGTCATTAAATATCTAAGGGTTTGTGTATCACTCCTTTGTTGTTGTATATCACCATTGTCAATACTATATGAGAAGAATGGTTTAGCCTGTCCATCCCTCAATTTCATTACATCATTTCTAACTATAACTTACTGATATCATAGCCCCTTGCCAAAAATTCATTGGTCATTTGGTCCATTTGTTTGACACAGAAGTCCGATCTGGTATTGAGTCTACTGGCTTGTATGTGTATATATATATATATATATATATATATATATATATATATATATATATATATATATGTATGTGTGTGTGTATATATATATATATATATATATATATATATATATATATATATATATATATATATATATATATATATATATATATTTATTGACTCCTAGTAATACCTTTAAAAGTGTGTTTAGCATGCATGCTGCTCTTGTGAAGATATTTATTTGTATGCATGTCCTTCCTATATATACAGGTATCCAGACCACAGTCAGTTAAAAAAAATTGAACATCAAGAAAATGTATTCCAGTATCAGACATACTCATCTCAAATTTAAAAAAAAAATCAGTGGTCTGGCCTAAATATGTATAGAAATCTACCAAATCATCTCTATTACCTCCCCAAATTAAAAAAATATTGTCAACAAAACGTTTATAAAAAAGAACTTTAGAAGCATACATATTGTTCTCATCATATATGACAGTTGTCTCCCATTTACTTACGGTTAGGTTAGCATATGTATTTGCTACCACAGTGCCCATTGCCACTCCTTATGACTGATGGTATATCTGTTTGTTAAAAATAAATAGATTGTTTTCTAGTACCAATTCCAAAAGTTCACAGATGGTTTCAGTCTCCCTCACAGTATGTTGACCATGTTCCATTAAAATTTCCCTTATCCAGTCTATGCCATATATATTTGAGATTACAGTAAAAAAGAGATTTGATCTCAAATGTTACAAATAAACAATCTCTTACTATATTCCTATTCCACCATTCATATAGTTTCATTAAAAAGTCACCTGTATCTTTAATATAACTAGTCACATATCCCAGGTAAGTTTTTAAAGTATTTTGTAGATAGACCGATAGAGGCTCTACCAGAGACAATAGGTCTTATTGGCGGGTTGTTGGGAGATTTGTGAACTTTTGCTAAGTCATATAACACGGGGATGGTTGGGCACTATACAGTAAAGTAGTTAAAGGAATCCAAGTCCATATCATTCATTAACTGTAGGTCATAAATACACATGTTAATCTTGCTAATAATTAAATTAACTTCCTTATCAGTAATAGGCTTAAACACTTGCGTGTCAGAGATTAAATAATTGATTGCCATAATATAATTATATAAATCCATGATTATAATACAGCCCCCCTTGTCAGCTTCTTTTATTACTATATTTTTATTTTCCTGTAAAGCCTTTAAAGCATTAAATTCATCCTGTGCCAAATTATACATATTTTTAAAAGAATTCAACTCATATAACTCACAAATCTGTTTTTCACAAATATTATTAAAAGCAGTAAGAACTGGATCACCCATTGGTATAAATGTGCTACTTTTTTTTACAAATACCTGACATGCCTATATTACAGTCCTTGAAAAAATTCTTCAGATTCAAAGTATGTGAAAAGACCTTCATATCAGTAATTGTATTGTCCACTCCAGCTGGTATAAATTTAATACCACATGATATTAATGAAACGTAAACATTAGTGAGTTCATAACTTGATAAATTAGTCACATTGCACACTTTTCCATTTGTAACATTGTGCCTACTTTCCATAACATTATTAAAAGTTACAGTTTCACTTACTAATGTTTGTACTTTGCTCTGTGTTGTAGGGCCATTTCTGGGTTGCCTGCGTGATTCCGAGCGATTCCTGGTTGAGTCCTGCTTCTGAATATGAATTTGCTCCAGTAAATTCGATGTCACTCGAAGGCTTTTGTCTAAAAAAGTAGAATGGGAAGTTAAGCCAGCCCCGGGTTGTTTAGCTGAAGTGTCGGTTTCAGAAAATGCATTTGAATCCATCCTGCTCCTTTCCCTCTGGTTAGCGTCTTCAGTTTGATTTTTTGTAGGTGACATCACCAGTATATCCGATCTATTTTGTGATTGGTTAGAAGGCAGCTCACAAGCCAATGGAGTTGCAGAAACAGCAGCTGTATTCTGCTGATTTGCTAAAGGCTCAAAGCTGTCTAATTGATACATTGAGACCTTCTTTGTTCGTATAATAGTAGAACATTTAGTAACAGTTCGTTTGGGCCAGAAAAAAATCCAGCCATTATTGAAATCATCACTACCATGTTGGAGCTTTTTCTTTTTTGTATTCTCTGTTTATCTAAGTTGGATAGGCATGTCAGCATATCTTCATATAAGGAATGTAATCATTAAAAAAAAGGTGAATCAGACAGTTCTTTTTCCAGCACTTCAATATCTAAGCATGATTCTTGCTCTATGTTGGCAAAAAAGACATTCATCGGCACCATATAATTTAAGCAGAGTTTAATTTAATTCTTGCCATTTTTTAAGCAGTTCAGGGTAGGTATTGCCATATGAAGGTATATTCAGTACACGCAAACCCCGTTGAACAATACCCAATTCTATATAGGCAAGAAAACTGAAACGCTGCCATTGTAACTTTTTGAAGGTTTTTACCTTACGCTCCAGGGACTGGATTTGGAGAGAAAATTCTTCTCTCTGAGAAGCTACCAAAGTAGTACTCACACCTGCATTCATAGAAGATTCAATGCAATTTAATAAAGGATTTTCTTGTTGTAAAACTGAATGCAGAGACTTACCCATGGTGCCTGCTGAAATAGTAGTAGGCTGTGTCATAATGAATCCAATAAATCCAATAAATCAGCTCAATGTCCACCTGCTCACCAAAAGACAAGCAAAAATCCAAAGTATCAAAGATGTGCAGGTTGGTAAAGTAAAGTGTAGCAAAAACAAGAAAATATAAAACAACAAAGCAAACAAAGCACTTCACAATGTGAACAGTTTCTTCCAAGCAACAAAGCTTTCAGGCATCAAGTCCTTCAGTGTTTCAAAAAGTTAAAAGCAATCATCCATTTAAATACTAGAGATTGCTAAAATATCTATTTACAAAATACTTTAATAACTTACTTGGGATATGTGCCTAGTTGCATTAAAGATACAGGTGACTTTATAATGAAACTAAATGACCAATGAATTTTTGGCAAGGGGCTATGATATCAGTGAGTTAAATATAGTTAGAGATGATGTAATGAAATTGAGGCATGGACAGGCTAAACCATTCTTCTCATATAGTATTGACAATGGTGATACACAACAACAAAGGAGTGATACACAACCCCTTAGATATTTAATGACATACAGTAGAGCAAGTGAGTCTGTTGAAAAAATTATTAGGGACAATTGGGATATATTGAAAGCCATACCTGGCCATGAGAAATGGCTTCCCAAAAAACTCCTATTTACATATAAGAATTGTGAAAATTTAAAGCAATGTTTATGCTATAAAGACTTCTCCTTAAATAAAAAGGATCACATTAGCTACAATACTAAAGGAACTGTATCATGTTATAATTATAATGATATATAAGGGAGATTATCCAGAAAAACTGGAAAATTCTGTAAGGAAATATAGATTTAATTAATGTCTTGGGAAGTAACCTAGTTTTGTTTATAGAAACAATAACAGTTTTAAGCTATTGCTTGAAAAGAGTTCCATTGATACAAGTAAATCAATGTTTAGTCAAAAAGTAGGGATGTTCAAATGTGGACAATGTAGTTTCTGTAGATATATATCAGAGGGACCATATATATTGTTACCCCATATTAAATGTACCTTTAAGGTGCCAGGCTACTTAACATGCAAAACTAAGGGAGTAGTGTACATTGGATTATTTAGTGGATGTGAAGCATTTTTTGTAGGTTTGACTACACGCATCTTGATGGAACATATGAGAGAACATAACTACAGTATAAAGAAAAAAAAAATTAATAATGCCCTATACAAACACACTGAGGAGTGCAATAATTATAAAAAAATGTTTATTTTCTATATTAGAAGTTGTTAATTCTAATCCTGGGGGGGGGGTAAAAATTATTTGGTGCAGAGAGAAACACTATGGCAGGTTAAGCTAGGAGCAGACAAAAAAACTGGCTTAAATGAAGCTATTAATATTAAATGTTTTTTGAAACAGAAAATGAATAGTCAGAAAGGTCTGAATTAACTGGTTGATTAATTTATGTTGTTTTTTTTAACAATTTTATTTAGTAATTGATAAGTATATGAAATGCCTGGGTCTACATGAATTTAAGAATGTGCTTATAATTCGTTGATTTTTTTAATTGATATCAAGTTTGCATTGGCTAATTGGTTTTAATCGGGCTTTGAAACATATTTAAGCAACACTTTCAGTAGTTTTATTGTTTTTCTGAAGAACTCTCATTGAGATGAAAGCGTTGAATAAAGCTTTTTATACTCTAAAGTTTTTCTCTTAAAAGTCTTCATTGACTATTGGAAGCTTTCGTTGTTTGTTTTTTGGTGTGTGTTTCGCTTTGGTTTCACTTTTGCTGAGTTTTGTGTTATAACTGCTCTTGTTGTTCAAGTATATGCTATTCTAATGAATTTGTGCACCCTGTTACTAAGAGAAAGTTTATATTTAACTGTACAGCTACCTGTAATACATCATTTGTTATATATCTGGCAACCTGCACATTATACTTAGAATTTTATGTAGGAAAATCAGCAAGAAGATTACGTGACAGGCTAATAGAACACAGATCAGATATATGTAGGGGTATAGAGACTAACTTCCTAGCAAAACATGTACAGGAACGGGGTACTTCTCATCAATTTGTATTTAGGGTAATTGAATTTTTATATCCACATATTAGATGTGGTGATATCATTAACAAACTTGATACGAAAGAATATGAATGGATAGTAAGATTACTAGCTGATATATATCCAGGTCTAAATAAACAGGTCACCCTTAAACCTATTTTAAAGTCTAAACAACAAATGATTAAGTAAGAAATTCTATCTTGTTTTGAATTACTGTCTTTTTATAAATTATTATATTTTTTATATATATTTTACTCATTCTTTATGTATTTCCTTCTTTAATTAATATGTCTGTGTGATAGGCTGGGCTGTGTCACATGTTTTAGTAATCTCCAGTATTCAAATGGATGCTTGCTTTTAACTTTTTGAAACACTGAAGAAGGACTTGATGTCTGAAAGCTTTGTTACTTGGAATAAATGGTTCACGTTGTGAAGAGTGCTTTGTTTGCGTTGTTGTTTTATATTTGCTTGTTTTTGCTACACTTCACTTTACCAACCTGCACATCTTTTATACTTTGGAATCATCCCAGTGATTTGTCAGGAAAAAAGAGGAGCAGGCCAAAAATATGAGCCTAAAATCTGGGCATTCAGCAAAAATTTGTACAGTTGAGAGGTATGGTGGAAAGTTCTGTATAGAGCACACATCACTGGTTGTTAATTTGTCCAGAAAACAACTTACAGACAACCAATTACAGGTTTTAAACAAGGGCCTATCATTTATTCCAGCAGCTCCAAGAGCATTACATGATGTAATTCTAGATCTTAGGCTGTTTGCTAGGAATGTCAGCCTACAAAATATATATTTTAGTCATTCAAGAGCTATATATTTCACTCCAAGAAAA
Organism: Protopterus annectens; assembly: GCF_019279795.1. NCBI lineage: Eukaryota > Metazoa > Chordata > Ceratodontiformes > Protopteridae > Protopterus > Protopterus annectens. The sequence goes on from NC_056737.1 coordinate 339,431,995, forward strand.
CCCAGTACTTCTGTACCGAACATTCATCCCAATGTTGAACCCTTTTTGTGAATATGTAAGAAGGAGGTTGGTGATTATTTCAGAAGCCAACGTAGATCTGGCCACTATAATTTAACTCAGCTGGAAAGACAGGCTCTAAATACCTTTATACAGACTAAGGATATTGTTGTTAGACTGTCAGATAAAGGAGAAGCGATAATGATTTTGGATTAATCAACAAATTGCACTGACTTGCACTGTATGCTAGCTGAAAACATATACAGAATTGAACGGATCTGCAGTACAGAATGTTATACAGAGGGTAAAGAAAGATCTTTATGAACTATACATGTCCTGCTGTTTATCCAAGGAACTTTAAGATTACTTTATTGTAGAACATCCGAAGGGTCTGACTATATCAGGGCTACCTAAAATACATAAAACCCTATGAATCCACCATTGAGACCTATAGTTGTGGCGGCAGGATGGGCCATGAAACCTATCTTGATATGGGTGGAGAACCAACTAAAATTAGCTATCAACAAGACTCCTACAGTTTTAAGAGATTCCTCTCACTTCTTGGAACCTGTTGGATAGCGGGAGCATGCACCCACCTCATATATTTATGAATATCAAAAATAGCCAATTTTTAAGAACCTCCAGGCTCTGTAGTAAGGACACTGTATTTTTTAATGAGGTGGAGAAGACTAAAATCAATTTACATGATTGTGGCTGCAAGGATAAGGAGATTCTAAGGTTTACAGACCATTTTCAAGATATTCACAGTGGATGGGGCAGACCATGATTCTCACAAGGTGTGGGTAGTAGAACAGATATCTCTCATGCTAGGTCTTAGCCTATTAGATTGCCCCTTATGTTCAGTAGTGATTCTAGATGTATATATGAAAGCATTCATAACAATTGGAAGTTATTGGCTATGGATGATAGGATTAGAGACATTGTGCGGGATGTACCCCATTTCTGTTATAGGAGAAATCGCAACTTAAAAATGTGCAAACAATGGAAGTTAAAGAAGTACATTGGATTACTGATCTACAAGCTGATACATGGAGATTATGACTTTAAACTGATACATTATTTTTATTGGTTATGTTGAATGAGTTTGAGTTGTGATTAGATATTTCTTGTGATGTAAATCTGTGTATAAATGAGATAGTAATGGATCTGAAAAAGGAAGTTATCCAAAAGTACTTATCCGGTTTTATTGTTTTTATTTAGTTGCCTTGTTTCATTAAAGTTTTATGCTATCTGTCATGGTAGGGAAGGATCTAAATAATTAATACAAGCAGAGTTAATCTAAAACACAGAATTGCTAAGTCAACTATCTGCTGTATCATCTACACATTGCTTGAGCTCATCAACATCTTGGAACAGTGGTATACCAGGTAGTTTACTGTCTCACAACAAGAAGTTCTATGGTTTGATTCTCAGCTGGGATGCCTTCTCTGTGGAGTCTTCATGTCTTCCACATGTTCACCTGGATTTCCTCAGGTTTTCAAGTTTCCTCCCACATTCCAAAGACATGCAATAGGTGGGAATGGACACTCTAAATAGGTCATAGGTGTGAGTATGGGTGTTATGTGTGGAATGGAAGAACAGCCATGGTAGGGCTAACCACCCAGCAGTATGAACACTGGCTCTAGATGATTGTCACTTTAGAAGTGACAACTGGACCCCATGTACAAAAATGGGAAACATGGTTAGTGAATGGATCAACGGATTATGAGTTCTTTCAAGGCTTCCCATGTGGAGCTTGACTCCAAGCTGCACTTTAGCTCAAAACTAGTTTGTTTTAGATTGAGGGATTTATTCTGCACTCTGGTGGAGCAGAGGCTAATTGTACCCATCCGAGTTGGGAATTGCTGGTGGAACGCTTACTGTGTGTTTATCAGATTGACCTGAGGACTTAACTGTGTAAAAGTTTTTCATCCTGCTGGTATATAAGCCTTGCATTTTTGTAAGTCATGCTCATTTATTCAGAGCTTCCCAGTGCCTGGACTGGACACCTGTGTCTACAAGATCTTGGTTTGCATTTAAAACCATCTGTGGACCTACAAAAGTGATATAAGTATTTTTTGCACTCAGTGTATCTCAGTACTATTTAACGGTTCTGTACTGCATTTATTGATTTGGTTGAATGTATGACTGTTTTACAGCATGCACATGTTAAAGAGATGCCATCTGTTTGTTACTGGACTGATCTTATGTTGTTTTAACAATATTCTGATATTTTCTAACCTCCTCTGATACTGCAAATGTTGTTCTGAGTTTGCCAAAGTTGTTCTGAGTTTGCCAAAGTTTTCTGTTCTTGTAGAAGTCTGTGAACTTATTTCCAAAGATTATTGATATTGTAGGAGCTGTGCCTTTTGTTGTAAAACATTTATTATAGCACTTGAGCTCAAAACATCCAAGTTTTGAACTGCTGGTGGAAGGCATATTGTGTGTTTATCTGAATAGCCTGAGGGCTTAACTGTGTAAAAGTCCTTCATCCTACTGATATAAAAGCCTCACATTTGCAAATCATGCAAATGTGGTTACCCATTCCTAGTATATAAGCAAACTTCTTCAGTTTAACATACTCTATAGGAAATTCTCTCCATAGTCTCATACTGTTTGTAGCTGCTCTAAGACCTGCTAGTTTGTGCAGAGGGCTACACCACTGCAGGTCATCTTATAGTATACTACTAAACACTCTCACTTAGTCCTTTAAGTGACTCTCCCTACTCCTTCCCATCTACTAAGGATTTATTATAATGAATTGGCACTTCCCTGTCATCTCTGTTTCTTGACTGGTGGATATGGGCACCCTGAGGCAGTTTAGTAACTGCCTCATGTCTACTGACAACCATTTAATTTTAGAACAGTGTGTGAGAGATGTAGATACACAATGTCATTGGAGGCAAAGGTTTCACATACATACATGAGAAATGCAAACCAGGTTGTCATAATTACACCCAACTGACTACCAACACTAAGGATCAAACACATAGATCCACATATGTGGAGCTACTCACATTTAATCTACCCAAACTCCAGGACCTCCTAAAAGCATCTCTCAGTGGCTCCACATACACTCAAAAAAGACAGCACCTCACACAACACGTAACTCTGAAAATAGCAGACCAGCTTCCAAGCCATAAGACAACACACCACATAGCCAAACATTCCAGTTATTGGAGATTCCATTGTAAGACATACTGATGTCCCCCTTACCAGGCAAAACAAGGAGAAATCACAGCGAGCTGTCCATCTGGAGCCAGGATCCGCTAGATCATGCATGCACTTAGGTCTTTAAATCAGAAGTATCAGTATGACACGATCATAGTCCATGCGGGTGCAAATGACCTAATACTTCACTGGACTATATGAAGAGAAACATGAGCTCTTTAAATATGTGTCCTTGATGGGTATGAATCTAGCCTTGAGTAGCATCCTGCCTTTATCAATGATGATGCCACAGTACCAGAAAGAAAATGATTGGCTTCAATAATTGGCTTAGCTACTGGTGTCGCAACAAAGGGATCCAATATCTGTCAGCCTGTGGAGACATGATTGACAATCCACAATGCTTTGCCAGAGATGGTTTGCATTTGCCACCCCTTGGCTTCCGGATACTGGCAAAAACTTTTATCTGTTCCCATAGTGCCTTTTTTACACCATGCCATGTTGTTAAACCCTCCAACATAATACAAATCACTCACAAATACCTAAATGTACTGCTGCTCTGTGCTAGGAGTTTAAAAAAAAAGAAAACTGCAGTCCCTGGAAGCAATCCTCACCTTGGATAATGCAGACATATGTGCAGGCACAGAAACATGGTTCAGAACCATGGATAGCACCCCAGCTATAAAAAGTTACAATACCTTTCATACATTTTGATCCCCCTCAGCTCCAGGGAGAAGGTGACTCAGTGTTAATAAAGAACAGATACACTGCTAAACTGGTCCAACAACATGACTCGCTTGAGCTGCCCCATGTCCAAATAACCATAAGTGTGAACCCCATCATATTATTGCTATCTACAGATTCCCCTGTAGATGGAAAACAAGCCTCCTACTTAAACCTACTAGAATCTCTTAACATTCAGCCTAACACCATATTTATGGGTGACTTCAATTACTCCTCCATAAACTGGGATACTTATATGACCCATAATTCACTTGTTCAGAGGTTTTTGGACTTCTACAATGCAAACACCCTGGACCAACTAATTAGATGCCCAGTTTGATATATATATATATATATATATATATATATATATATATATATATATATATATATATATATATATATATATATGTGTGTGTGTGTGTGTGTGTGTGTGTGTGTGTGTGTGTGTGTGTATTAGACCTAGTACTAATGAACATGGGGCGATGCTGCTCCTTTCCATGCATTAACTTGTCCCTGGTAAGATCTGACCATAATATGATCTCCTATAGTATTAAAACTAACCTAGAATCCCCAAGAAACTCAAGACCTATTAAGAACTTTGCTATGGTCAACTGCCTCAAAGTAAGTGACAGCTTATTAAACTTCCAAGTCCATCCAAGCCCAACTGACACTGAGGTCTACTCTGAGCTGTACACAAAAGCACTGTACAACCACAGTCATAGCTGCTTAAATGAGACAGTACCTGTCCAAGTCAAACCTATGATTACTGGCAAAAATAAACCACCCTGGTGGACCCTTAGCATAAATATACTATTCAATAAAAGGAAAAAAAAATCCTCTCCAAAGCCAAGAAGGAACAGACAAAACAGTGCAAAAAGAAACTCACCAGTCTAAATAAACAAATTAAAGAGCTGGTCAAATCTGCCAAAGTAAACTATATGGCAAATGTTGTCTCCCAGGTGAACGATAACCATAAGGCTTTTTTAAATTATGTTTGTAACATCAGGGGAAATGCTCAGCAATGTTCTGAGTTAATCATGAATAGCAACTCTTACACAGAGCATGAAACTTATAGCAAACCTGCTGGCTGATAAGTTCATTTCAAACTCCCCCCCATCACCTCCTACCACACCCAAAGAAATACATACAATCATCCCCCTACCAGACATTATGAAGCAACAGGTCCTTACTGCACTTGCTAAAGCCAAAACACAGCCTCCATGGGTCTTGACAACATTCCAGGATGCTTCTTAGATAGCTTAAAATAGAATCTATCAGGGCCACTGAAAATCCTCTTTAACCACAGCCTCCAGATAGGCTTTATCTCAGTGGAATGGGGACTGAAACAGTTGTCTGTCTGCACAAGGGGGTCCCATTAACTGACCTATGGAACTACAGACCCATAAGCTTGACCAGTCTTATCTGCAAGACCATGGAGAAAATTATCATGTATCTGATCAATAACAATATAGGAAATCTCCAAATACTGGACCAGACCCAATTGGGCTTTATCAAAGGGAGGTACTGCCTGCTCACTCTGGTGAACTTCTTCAAGAAAGTCGCCAGGACCATGGATAAGGGTAAAACAGTACACACTACTTCTCTAGACCTGGCCAGAGCCTTCAACACCATCTCACAGTCGAGGATCATAAATACATTTTGGCATAATTCCCTACATCATCAGATGGATTGCAAACTGGTTCAGTAACAGGACACATGTTGCCTGATTAGGTGAATCCATTTCTGATAACAGACCTGTTACAAGTGGTGTCTCGCAGGCCTCAGTGTTGGGACCCCTACTGTTAGGCATATACTTCTCTGAAGTGAAGGCCTATGTTGGGGGCCTGTGGCTCACCACGTTAGCTAATAACTGTAAGCACTGAATCCTCAAATTATGTGGATATCCTACAATCAGGCCTAAAAATGGCAAATGACTGGTGCTGAAACCATAGTCTGAAACTAAAAAATGTGTGAACATGCCCTTCAGTAAATCAGATATCCCTGCAAATTATGTTGAAAGAACACTTCTAAAAGCATATGCAGTGATGAAGGACCTAGAAGGACTGATAGACAGTAACCTAAATTTTGATCACCAGTTCAAAGGAAGTCATAGTGCCATTGTACTCAGTCTTCATCAGGCATGGCCTAAAAAAAGAACTATAGGGATAGATAACGTTTTTGCCAATAACCAGAAGCCAGGAGGTGACAAGTACAAGCCATCCCTGGCAAAGCATCGTGGTTTGTCAACCATGTCCCTTCTGCATGTATGTAACCAAGCACTTACACCAACTGCAGTGTTCCCAGAAGTTTCTCACTAGAAAAATACAAAACATAAGACATGTCTTATGCAGACCAACTAAAGGCCTTATCCCTTTACTTGTCTCATATCATTTATTGAGAGGTGACTTATGCCTGACTGACAAGGCATTCTCTAATCCAGCCCTATTGAAAATGTTATATATTCGCAAGAAAAATTATATGAGGGTTACATGTTCCATGGACCTGAACCTTATTTGTGACTCTAACATAACTTGCTGGAGAGAGACATTTGTATCCCAAAGGGTACTTCATCTATGGAATAAACTTCCCATCTTGTAAAACAAAGCCTGTCCCTCAGTCTCTTCAAAAATAATATGGATAAATGGATGGGGAACCAAAAATTCACTCCCTGTGCACTGCCCATGTCCCTTATAGACAGACGCAGTCTGTAAAATGACTCAGCGTTCCAACACCCAAAAAACCACTACACTGATACTACCCCATAACATATATGGAGAATTAAGATGTAATATTGTCATATCCTGAGTATTATTGACTAGACTTGTAAAAGCACTTGTGCCATTAGCCTAGTAATCATCTATGAACCTATAAACCTATAAGAAAGCTCTGACTGGCTGATCACAACTAATCAACAACCATCCACACAGCAGTCAAACAGTTGTTTTGGAAAGCAGCATGACTCTCTGCCCCCTACTGCTGGAAGTCTTACCACTAACTTCCTTTACTTAAAAATGTTGGCTCTATGGTTGTTTAACTTCAAACAAAAGAAAGCATCCCTTCATGGTCTAACAACATGGCTGCACACATTACAGTCTCCCAGTTTTACTGTTACAGTAGCAAACATTGTCAGGTATCATAACAATAACACACAAGTAAATAGACACTGATCACTCAGCAGGAAGCCTTACTGCACAGCACATATACATATACATATACATATGATTATATATGGGGAAGTATAACCTTCCATTGAAATACCACAATAGTGAATCTACAATCACCAACCACAAATAGTCAAACTTACAATCACCAGAAAACAAATATTAAAAAACATCTTTTTTGCAAGGGACAAGCCCCCACTGCACCCCCACACCCCCTGCTAATTATATATATACTATCTGCAAGATGGAGTGGGAAGAATGCATATCCCCATATCCTCATTATACTGCAATCTCGTAGTGAAAAAAGAAATCAATAAAGTTCAGTTTACTGATTTTTGATCACCTCTACTGGCTCTTTCACAAGTGGCTGAACAGACTTGTCGACAAAAGGTTCCACTGCTATGTATATGCATGTATGCATGTATAGATAAATGTACATCCTTGTTCTGCCCATCATTGTGTTATTAGTATGGAAAATTTAAGGGCTAAAAACTACCATGTGAATGTAAGGTTAAGCTTTTTATTTTATTTATTTTATTTTTATTTATTTATCAGTATAGTACACTGATCACAACTGACCATTTGCATGTACTTCTTGGATAAAATAATTCACAAAGAAAAAAGTTGTTCATATCAAAAGCGGAATAGAAAGTAACAATATATAACAAAAATGTACAGTAGCAATTAAGAGATGATTCATAATCTACTTAGGGCCATCAAAGATCAAGAGCTTAGTAAATATCTGCCTATGTATATGTGTGTGTGTGTGTGTGTGTGTGTGTGTGTGTGTGTGTGTGTGTGTGTGTGTGTGTGTGTGTGTGTGTGTGTGTGTGTGTGTATTATATATACATATGTAGATACTCCTATATCATCTCACAGCAGTAATGCTCTAATACTGGAATCACACATTTGATCCTACAGCCTTTGACAGTAACCATTAATACTTAACAAAATGGATGAACACAAAACACATTTTCTGCAAGGGGGCAAGCTCCCCTGTACTCCTCATGCCCCTGAACTCTGCAGCCACACAACACTGAGGAAAGCAGACAGTCCACAAAACAGTCACTTTTTTCATTCATATTGGTGCACACAAGTTTTGCTGTCTAGTACATTGAAGATATGTAGGTAAGCTAATATATATATATATATATATATATATATATATATATATATATATATATATATATATATATATGTGTGTGTGTGTGTGTGTGTGTGTGTGTGTGTATGTGTGTGTGCATTTGTGTGTGTCTGTGTGTCTGTATATCTATATCTATAGCTACCTATATAAATCTATCTGTCTCTATATATATATATATATATATATATATATATATATATATATATGTGTGTATATATACATATACATAAATATATATATATATATATATATATATATATATATATATATATATTCACAAATACCCTTAATTATTGCAGTTAATAAGTAAGTTATCTAAACTTTGTGTCTAAAAAAATTGAATACCTTATCCTAACACTGTGTTCTAGGTACAGGCATTCAAAACCACTGCCCATGAGGAAACTCAGTGACAGAAAAATAAAATTCCAAATCAAATCAGTATTCCAGTCTTCTTTTCCTTTAGTAACTCATTTTAAGATAAACTACCCCTCTGTATTCTGCAAAAGATTCTTCACCTTTGCATGAAAAGGAAAATACAAGCCCGTGATATAAAATGTATTACATTTTGAGTCCTCTGTTTGCACTCCATGATACTGTTGAAAGTGTTTGCAGTGCTTCTTACAACATAACAGATGAGCCATTTCCTTACTGTACAGTGAAAATTACACATTTAATAAATGAAACAAACTATCTGCATTGAGAATCCATGCTGGTTCAAGTTATAGTTAATACTTTATGAGTTTAGTAGAATTCATTGATGGGCTAATTGGAGCATTTCATCAGAAAAGTCTGTAAGTATGTCCTTTTTGGACTTTATCAAGACACTTGGCACTGTACCACATATGAAGCTATTGAATAATTTTAACAGACTTAGGGATGGTCCTAGTGAAATAACATGAATAAAACATTGGCTGTACAACAGGTTACTGAAGGGTTCAGTAAATGAACGTCACTTCATGGAATGATAAACAGTACATTATGAGAGGTCAGTAATCTGGCGATAGGAGATCATTGAGTTAGTATTGGGACAAGTATGATAAACACTGGGGTATTAATGGAGCCAGTGGTGGAGGTACTCCAGTCATTATCTAAGAAATGATTCTGTAGTCTGTACTACCATGATAACAAAAAATACCAAATGTTATGTTAGATCTAATGCATAGCTATCTGCCTAATGCTGGAGTAATGGCTGGAAAGGGTCAGCATACCTTCTCACCTTCCTTATAAATCAAGTACAATATATGAGCCTCTCTTAGACCAAACATGATCAACCAACAAGCTAAACTGAGATTGCCTGATACTGGAAGGCAGAAGTGCATGGAAATAAATTGCTGAAACATTAGGATATAATGAATACTTCAGCACTCAGAATGTGTATATATGGGCAAGCATTGTGGGTAAGGCTTAGAGTAAGGTCTAGGGAAAGGAGCAAAGCTTGTGTCATGCTTGTGTATGGTATGTTTGAGTATCTTGTTAAGAGGTACTGTTAGGGAAAGGGTGTTTTGTTTTACAATGTGTAGGGTTGGGGTTATGAGCAGGGGTAGAGGTAGAGATAACACACATATGTAAGGTGGTGCAGGGGTCCACCTGATGTATTTAATCCTTTGGATTTAGCATTCAGGATCAAATCTTGCTACTCAAAAGTAAATCCAAACATAACTCCCTTTCCAGTCAGGTATAACTGTATAAATAAACCACAAGAAAAAGGCCTACATCTTCCACACCAAGCAGGTGGACAAATATGGCAGTTAAAAATAATACAAAAAAGTTGCACTGTTCATTCTGCTTCTGAAGTTTGTCATATTTCTGTAAATATAGAACATTTAAGACAGTTTGAAATGAGCATAAAGGACTGCAACAGGATGGTTGATATCTTTATGGATAAGAAGGAAAGCCTTTCTTGAGGAAGGTTTAGCCAAGCTATGCAACATTGATAGCAATAATACTGTTCGGGAAGTTAGATATGGGTTAGGACTTGGTCTCTCTCTCTGAAGCTGACAAATACCTCACAAGACCAAAAGTACAGTTTTGTAGGAATAATTACTGGAAGTGGGTGAACAAAATGCTCAACAGGTGTCTTCATTCTCTAACTCTGGATGGTGAAGCGTGTGCTTAGATAGTACCAAGGAGAACGTACTAGTCTGCTCATGCAATGGAGAGAGTTTATCGCTGTAATCATTCCTGTTTCTGCACAGACCTTTGAACAAGGAGCTGAGAGATTCTATGCATATGAAACTAGTTCTAACTTAAAGCAGTAACACTTTGGTTATGACTATTCTCATTGCTCCCAGAACACCTTTGCCAAGGCCCAGCTAGCAAAATACACAAGGTTATGAGGTACACTGCTCTTTTATGCATGCACATGTATGTGTGTGTGTATATGTGTGTGTGTGTGCGTACTCAGTATAAAACTTTTGTATGTGCACAGGTCTCTGTTTGAGCACTACGGTGTGCTTCTGTGTGTTTGCATTTTTACTGGTTGCCACTGGTAAAGGCAGTAAAGGTAAATGGATTAGTTGCATGTGCCTCTTTTCAGGGGTGTCCTTGGAAACACTGTCTGGTTAAGTGATTTGCTCAATGTCATATGCAGGCAAATAAAGACTGAGGAAACCAAACCAAGGATTACATAATAAAGCTTATTAGCAGCTCATAGCCTTAATTTTGTCCTCTGGAATGCCATATGATAATGCCAGAGAAACCATAAATTGGAACATAAGAAGTCTGATCAGGTGCGCTTATGCATAATCCTAAAAAACAAAGGGGGGGGGGTGGCTTAAATTTGAAAACAGCCTGGGGCCTGAAGTACACTTAATCCACTAATGGAGAGAACCACTGTAGGTCTATTACTAGAAATCCACTGATGTTTAATGACCCATTAGCACTGGTGCAGGACAGTTGCTTGTCTTACTGGTGACTAGGAGTTGACGAATGAACCAGCAGTTTATGGGGGCCAGCAACCAAAAGCATATGCTTGAATTGCTGAGAGCCAGAGTGTCTACATTGGGAGTTGAGGGTTTTTTCTTTTAATTTTTTTTCACTGTGCTGTTCTCTAGAAGAGGCTGTACAGCAACACTAGCATCATACAGACATATGAGTGCATTGAAAGGAGGGTAGATATCAATGCATCATGGGAAGAAATGCCCTGCTTGCGTTTCATGCTTACCCTTCAGTGGAAGTTTAAGTCATCAAACTATCTCCACTTCCTCTAATTTGGGTAATTACTCAACCTACTTTGACCCCAGGGTGCAGACCATGTCAGGGGGTGGAGGTGTAAGCCAATCAGAAACTCTGGAGGGGGATGAGAGAAGGGGAGGCACCAGCATGTTCCGATTGTCATTCTGGCTAAGGGGCTAACAATATTTAATAAAGAAAAACACTAATATTCATATCATAACGAATAAACGGAGGAAAAAATGCAAAACCATGTAGTAAGACATCATTGTTCCTGTTCCTGAAAGGTTCTGTGTTTTCTGCATCCTTGACAGTGAAGCCTCAGATATTATTGGGAGTCCATACCACAGATTTCCGAACTACAATTCTGCATAACACATAAGTGATATTTTTTTTTTAAAAATGAAAGCCTTTGGTTATCTACAGAAAATGAGCATTGCAAACTTTCCCCCAAAAAGAATGCTTTACATATTTCACTTTTTGTTATTGCACTTGTGTGAGGGAGATCACAAAGACGGGCTACACTTTTTGTTATTGCACTTGTGTGAGGGAGATCACAAAGACGGGCTACACTTTTTGTTATTGCACTTGTGTGAGGGAGATCACAAAGACGGGCTACACTTTTTGTTATTGCACTTGTGTGAGGGAGATCACAAAGACGGGCTACACTTTTTGTTATTGCACTTGTGTGAGGGAGATCACAAAGACGGGCTACACTTTTTGTTATTGCACTTGTGTGAGGGAGATCACAAAGGCGGGCTACACTTTTTGTTATTGCACTTGTGTGAGGGAGATCACAAAGACGGGCTACACTTTTTGTTATTGCACTTGTGTGAGGGAGATCACAAAGACGGGCTACACTTTTTGTTATTGCACTTGTGTGAGGGAGATCACAAAGACGGGCTACACTTTTTGTTATTGCACTTGTGTGAGGGAGATCACAAAGACGGGCCATCTCATCTTAGATGAAGATATTGCAGGTTTTACAGGACCTAGAGACGCCACCGGAATATTCTGTATGCTTCAGGTTTGAATTACTCTTTCCCATTCTAAGGACTGGTTTACAGTAACCTTTATAATAGCAATGCTAGTTAAAGCAATGCACTGCAAGCAGTCACAGTGATAGTAATGCTAATTAATGCTATTCAGTATTAACCAGCTGATCACTAAAGTGTAGCATGCTATACCCATCAACTTTTAAAACACATGAAAATGTATTAAACAATACAAGGAAGAGGCTTGTACACAGTGAAATTACCAACAATGTAAATCAAAATCACTCTGCAATAATTATCCACAGGACTAGTAACTAGATTAGCACACCTTAATCTACTTCTAGCTCCTGTGGCTTGTTTTTACAGTGTGTTTTTCGTTTGGACTTGCACATTTATTATTATGGTCCAATGTTCTTAACAGCCACCATTTTGAGATACAGGAAATGAAGGCATGGAGAAGCAAGAACAGGACTATGGAATATTTCTTTCTGAGCTGCACTGAAGAATTGGGAATAGACGATAGAGGGCAGGTTTTTGGATTCCTAACTTTTCGTCGACATACTACTTCGAAAGAAAGTTGATCTTACAGTGTGCACAGAAAAGTCACATTGGTGACTCTCCAAACTCCTAAAATGAATATTGTAAAAAAAAAAAAGTCTTACTTTAAATAAGGCTGCTCCACATAGCTCTCAACCTTCCATCTCCAAAATGAGGAACACTAGCCCTCATAATGTGGAACAAATGGGCAAAATGTGGAACACATACTAATGGCATACTAACAAATTCAACTAGGAGGACCAACGGATGGTTAAAATATGCTGGTTTTACTTATAAAGAAGATTTTTTGATGAATTAATATGATTAATTTTTATTTACCATGGATTTCACTTAAAAAAATTCCTGACACTGAATGTGTGACAGAGTATTTCAGTGTGGAAAATTGAGGAACTTTGAGGAACATGAACTTTTTAAGACCCCAAATGAGGTACGTTCCTCGTTATGAGGTACACTTGAGAGGTATGCTACTCCATTCAGCTTCTGCAACACTGTGGTTGAAGAACTTAGTTGCAACCTTTTTCAGCAGCTGCTTATTAAAGCAGTGGTACCTCCCACTGCCTAGAAACAGCAATATCAGAAGTTTAGGCCTGCCCATAGACTGAAAATTTTGCCTGAATTGTACATGTGGTTCCTTTCAATAATGTGATAGTGATTTAATTATTTTAGTGTTTCTTTTTTTATAATTTAATTTCTTTAAGGTTCCTGTCTGGTTTTCATGGGTTTTACACTTACTGGGGCTTAGAGAATACTTCAGGTGAGGCAGTGTTTGTGCTGTTGTGACTTGTGTATATATATCTGTAATGTGCTTGTGTTGAGACTATAGTAGTTATATGGTACATGGCTGTATGGGCTTATTTTTTTAATTTTATTTTCAGTGTTATTCATTTTGAGATTTTGGAGTAACAGACATGACTTTTCAACATTCTCTGTATGATTAACTTTCAGTCAAAGTAATATCCTTCAGTCAAAAGTTAAGGAGCCCAGGTGTCTACCAACATGTAGTGGAAAAAATACTACAAAGTTGCTGCTGGCTCTATACTTAAAGGAGTTGTATGAAGTGTAGGGATCCACACATGGCAGTAAATTCTATATTTAATGCTGTAATGGGAAGTACAGTCAGATATATACCTTTGAACTGTACCTCATTATGAGGAACAATTCCTTGTTTTGAGTCAAAACTTGTATGTTGCACACTATTCCACTTTGATAAATTTTGTTATAAATTCATTGTTAATATTTTTTTAAGAAATATCCATGCTGAATAATAATGAATCACATTAATTCATCATAAAATGTTTTCTGTAAGCATGAAGTAATATTGTTGAAACATTCTGTGAGTTTTTGAGTGGCACAGTAGCACAGAGGATAGCATTCTCACCTCACAGCAAGAGGCTTCCTGGTTCGATTCTTTGATGGGTTTACCTTTCGTGTGGAGTCTTCATGTCCTTCCTGTGTTTGTGTGAGCCATCTCCGGGTGCCCCAACTTCCTCCCACATTCCAAAAACATGCAGTAGGTGGATTAGGCACTCTATAATTGGTCATAGTTGTGAGTATGTGTGCGAGTGTGTGGTATGGGAGAATTATGGTGGCAGGGCTAGCCACCTGGCAGTGTGAATTCTAAATGATTGTCACTGTTGAAGTGACGTCCCAAACCCATGGGTAAAAAATGGGAAAATGGGTTGTGGATGGATGGATGGGTGGATTCTGTGACTTTTCTAGTTGTTAACAAGTGTTTTGCATGTTGCATATTTGTTCCACATTATGACAAGTAGGGTTCTATATTCTGGAGATGGAATCTTGAGAGCTATGCAACCAGATATTTGTACATAATTCAAGATTTCCCCTAGAGGGGAATCTTTCCAACCAAGACAAGAATTAAAAGATGGTCTTTTTCCCCATGAGGACACACCCTTAAGATGTATTTTGGCTGAGCTAGAGTCATGCATAGTGCAAGATTCACACAAACTAGACTATGGAATATAGCATGAGATGGGAGATGCTGTGAAATGTGAATCATAGAAGGAATGGAAGTATGAAATATGGGACAATGAAAAAAACATGAGATTCAGCAATGGAATAAGCATAGCCCATATGTGCATAAGTGGTTGGTATCAGTCAGTGACCTGCTCGCTCATGCTGTTTAAGGTGAGACAGAACTGGTAGTGACAAAAATTGCATGCCAGCAATAAATAATGATAGAGAGTACAGGGGAATGGGGGCAGTAATAAACCAGTAAAAATGTGCTACTGGAATGAGGAATTTAAATTGCACTTCACATACAAATACTTAAGATAGCTAAGAGACTGTAAATGGTGCCAAACAAGTGTTAGGATCTGAAACTGTGAAAAATGAGTGTGAAATGTAGAAAGAGCATATTATGAAAACTAGATACTCCAAAGAATGGAAAAAATGATCCTCAAAGAGTAAAGCACTGAACAAAAACAGAAAAGCGTCAATAAATCCAGAAGTGTCAAGGATAATCATATGAATTCCATTACAGCAAGAGCACAATAAACAGGTAACGCAACCAAACACATGCACAACTAAGTTAAGGATAAACCAATGTGATTTCTTGTGTGTAAATGTCTCTACAGGTACCTTATATTAAGGAACTTCATCCATCTTCCCCCCTAAATATTAGCTTTGGGGTGTCTGCATCTGTGGGGAAGGTATTTTCCCCATTGCTGTGACCAGCACTGCAGCAACATATTACATCCCCAATTTCACCCAGCCTTTGTAAATTGTATCATCACAAAATTACTAAAATTAATTGAGCTAGCAACACCCTGCTAGTAGGAAACATTTTAAACCTATACACAGAAGCCAACCGATTATTAAAGTTCTAAATGTAAGTAAAATAGTATCTCAGTAGCTGAATTCTATAAATCTGTAAATCTAACTACAGGAGCAATAAAAGAAGATAAATACAAACACAGCACTCTGCACTAAGTGCTGTCAAACAGACGCCACTCGTACAAATGTGTGACTACATGGTCAGATGGCAAAACCAAATTACTTAACTTGAAAGGAGGAGATTTCGGAAATAAATCTGCTGTCTGTAAACCTCTCAAGACTGACTGAGGGTGAGGAAGGGGTCAGTGAGAGAGCTATAACACAGTCCCCAGATTCAGTTATGGTAGACCACTGCCCACCAAGATGGAAGTTTGGAGGCTGATGAGGTGGGTGGTGGTGGTGGTAGGTTGAGGAAACTCTCCCTCATTAGTAAGCAGCAGTCACCACTGTCTGTCATACTTCTGAACAAAGCAAGAAATCTGGACAAAGCCTTAAGTAATGGGGGGGGGGACAAAGGCCCAAAATAGGGACAGAATTTATATATTGCTCTTATAAACTTGATATGCTACTAGAATAACAGAATTTGTGTTAGCATGCATTTTCTGAAGGATATCAACTCTGAAATTCAAATGTGTCATTATTTAATGTTTGGCTTCAATCTGCAATGATTTGTCAAAAAACAAATTTTATGAAGAACATAGCAAACATCTGAGGTAAAAGTCTGGACATTCTGCAAAAATCTAGACAGTTCAGAGTTATGCTGTCTGTTAAAATAGAGCCCTGAGCTTACATGATGTTTTCTACATGGATTATACAGTCAGACTCCCAACTGTCAAACTAAGCCTAGTTATTGTCATGTAGCATCAGGGGTATATTTAATTACAAGTGGATAAGGTCTACAGTAACTCATTTCTTGCTAAATAAGTCTCCACCAACACCAAACAGCTAAAGGAAAAAGGCATTTAAAAATTTATACCTACAAATATTCTACATACATTTTATTTTCTGTTAATTTTTATCAGTTTTGTAAATTGCTTTATTTCTGCCACATCTGCCTACAACAAGGCTGTGTAACTTTCTTATGCATTTATTTTCTTCAGCGAGACAGAATGCAAGAGATGCTATTGCTCTTAGCAGAATGCCTTCTTTTTAAGTGCTTCACCTTGACATTTCTGTTAATGTAACTTCTTTAATGTGTTTTAGAACATTCTGGATTCTTACTAAGTACAGGGACTTGATTATATAACTTTCATGTATTATTATTGATTATATACACTGCCTGTAAGAGAGGTGAATATTAAACTCTTTAGTGTCACCCTTTATATAAAACCAGTAGAAATGTTGATGTAATAATGTTATGAGTTTCAAATTATTATCTTAAGAATTAACACAAACTCTATGACATTTTGTCCATTGACAACAATGTGCCACATATAAATGATGCAAAATTTAATTATATATACCAGAGTTTCCAGTCTTGCCTCTGTTCTCACTGTATACTGTTTTCACTTTTTGGTAAAATCCTG
>NC_056737.1:339454233-339491733 GCF_019279795.1 Protopterus annectens
ATAAAGTGCGTTACAATCATTTGAATTCTTGGCTTGCTCGGACATTTTTGTTTTGTTTCAACAGTTTACAGTTCCTTTTTTGAGTTTGATATATTATGGTCTTCAGTCCCTTTTCTGTTTTATCTATCTTAAAGGCAGGACATGATTTACAATTGGCTAAATGCACCACCCATGTTGTACAATGGTCATATTTTCCACAGGGGAGTGCATTAAAAAGATTCTTGCCATTTGACCTTCTACTTTATGGTCTATGTATTTACACTGGACACATCTTTCACATTTATAGGTACCTCTGTACACAAAATAAATAGTTACCTTCACTTCATAAGGATGGTTTTGAACAAACACTGGGTCAGTTTTGTCCACCTAGGTATACTTTTTGCTGTTGTGAGAAGGAATCAAGGTTTGTCTATAAGAAAAATTTGAATTTTAAGAGGTTACTTGAGAAGTCAATTAAAGTGAGTACAAATGCAAAGTATGCTTAGTGACGTTTAGGATGCAAACAGAAAAATCTTCAAAACCACTCCAGTGGCTACCTAAATGATAGCCCTTCTTGGCTGACTTTCACCCTTGGTGAACTGGAAACAAGTATGCCATTTGGCTGAGAGGGGCCGGAAGATCAGCAGGCAGTAAATGAGGTAAATGAAACATGACTTGAAACTGTTAACATTTACTATGGATGAAATCACATTGGCTGGTAGGGTTAATTTACTCATGGTGACTAAAGACACGAGGGGTAAGGTGATGGGTGTTAGGACTCAGGAAAGGAGATCATCTGCATACCTATGTGTATTGCAAGGTTCTCTACACTAAGCAAATGGAGCTAGAACTCTTAAATGTGGAAAGAAGTACGGGGAATGAAATGGACACATAGCATGGTGTAAAAGGTGGTTGGAAGGAAATGCAAAATGGGTAAGATGAAGGAAGCATCAGGATCTAATACAGCTAATGAAGTGTGTAGAGGCAAGGTAATACATAACACATAGTGGGGAAGAAGGCAATATAAGACTGAGGTGTAGAAGGAATGGCAGGCTGGTGAGAGGTTAGCAGGAAGTGAGAATGAGCAGCAGAAAGATTGCAAGAACGAAGCGTAAACTGAATGAGCTCCATCATCTAAAGTGCAAGAAGAGTTAAGGAAGTAGGTGGGTTTGAGGTGACATACATTTTATTTATTATTTATTTATTTTATTTATTTGACATTTGTTGACTGGGTTAGTCTGGCTGGCAGGTGCCCATTTTCAGCAGAGACCCGAGGAAAAAAGCTGCAAAAAGGTAGATAATATGCAGTAAATTAAAAAGTAGTCACAAATATAATTAAAAAGTAATCACATATAAATTCAACACATACAATGTTACAATAAGAATAATTAGATATTGTGTGATAGTAGGCACATGTAGTTTTATCTTCTATAAAGATTAAAGTAAATTTCTTGAAAGTATACTGATGTTATAGTAGTCATATCAATTGTCCTGCTATACATAGTTACTGTGCAGTTTATTAAGGAAGTTTTAGAGATAATTAGTAAAGCATTTGCAAGACTTAAGAGGCTCGTGTATACCTTATGCTGTGGAACAAGTACAGGATGAGAGAAGCAGTGTTGGCAGAGAGAGGTGGGGAGAGATTGAATGGAGGCGAGGTTGATACAAGAAGGGAGGGATAGAGGTTAATTAAGTTGGGTCATTGCAAGAACAAGTCCAAGAGTTAAGTAAATAGTCTTGTATTGTTTTCTTTTTTAAAACAGTTTGTGTTAGAAATTAATCTTATGTGTCGGGGCAGTTTATTCCAGGCATTTGCGACAGAGTGGTTATAGAAAAGTTTGCCAATACTTTTGCTGAGTTTGTAAATCTGAAGGAGATTTTAGTCTGAGCTGCGGAGTGTACAGTTAGGAATATAGGGAATGATGAGGCTAGAGAGAGCAGGACAGGAGTGGGGCTTGTTTAATATGGAGTGGGTGAGGTGAAGATGAGGCAGGAGGAGCTGAAGGTGAAATTCAAGCCACTGTAGGTTTTTTAAAGAAAGGCAGTGGTGTTAGTGATATGGTAGACTGGCAGCAAATCTAGCAATTTTATTATATGCAAATTCAAGCTTAGTTAAGAGATTTGTTTGAAGGTTAGTGAGAAATGGGGCAGCATATAGTAGAGTGAGTAGAAAGTAGGCTTGTGCCAGAGAGAGTTTGGATTCGGTTGTCAGGAGTTTTTTATTTCCATACAGTAGGCCAAATTTTGGAGTATCTTTTTAATGCAGATTTGGATATGTAGATTGAATTTAAGCTGATCAATTATAAGTCCTAATAGTTAGTGTGGAGTTCAACCTTGATAGTTGTGTTGTTAATTGAGGTGACAGTGAAGGTGGATTTGAGGTGTTGGAGGGATTTAGGGAGGAAAAGCAGGAGTTTAGTTTTGTTAGGGGTAAGGAGTTGATTGGAAGTTAGCCATTTATCAACTGAGTGGAAAGATTCTTGGGTAAGAGTGAGAAGGTGGGGTAGATTGTCAGAGCTGGAAATTATTGTAGATTCATCAGCGTATTACATTTGGGAGGTGTGAGGATAGGCTTGATAGAGGTTGTTAGTGAAAATGTTGAATAGAAGGGGTCCAAGCATGAAGGCTTGTGGTACTCAGGGTTTACTGTAAAAGATGGAAGGATGCAGAGAGTCATTTCACAGCCTGAAATCTATTGGAGAGGTAGCTGGAGAAGCAGGAGAGGGTAGATTTGGAGAGATTAAGGCTACATATTTTGGACAGAAGTGGGTTGTGGGAGACAGTATCAGAGGCTTTAGAGAGGTCAAGGAATAGACATGAGTCTAGTTTATTTTTGTCCTGAGATGAAGATATACTGTATGTAAAAGATATCAGTGTTGTGGCTGCACTGTGTTTCAGAATGGGGCCATTGTGGGTAGGAGTGAGGAGATTTTCTTGTAGTAGATGAGCAAGTAGCTGTTTATGAATACATCTTTCAAGAATCTTAGAAATGGGAGATAGATAAGATAGCAATAGGTCTAAAATTAGAGGGCGTCAGTGGAGTTACCTCCCTTATGTAGAGAAATAACAGAATTTCTTCCAGATTTCAGGGACTATGTTTTCTTGGATGGATCTTTTGATAAGTATGGAAATGGGATATGCAACAGTTTTGCTTCAAGTTTAAGGAAGAGAGGAGGTAAATTACTGGCAGAAGGGAACATAGAGTTTGCTGAGTAGAGATCTGATACAGATAGTGGGGATGGGCTTATGTGTAAATGAGGATGAGTGAGTGGGTTGGGGGGATAGAGGGAGTAGGTATTTGTGTCTTTCTTAGTTAATTTTTGAATTGTCAGTGAAGAAGGTGTTAAGAAGTGTGTCAGTTTGTAAGGTGGAGCAGTTTGCTGAGAGATTAGGTGCAGAAGGGTTACCTGGATGTAGCAGCTTGTGGACAGTATTCCAGAATTTCTTGAAGTTAGAGTGGGTGTTTATCTCTGGGTTTAGGTGCATTTTTTTTTTTTTGTCGAGGTTGACTTAATTTTTTAGTAAAGTCACGTAGTTCTCTGTAGCACTAAAAACTGTAAGGGGATTTGTGTTTACTCCAGTTTTTCCAGGCACTATCTCTCTTTTGCATGAGGAAGTGAGTGTCTTGAGTTATCCAAGGGATAAAGTTAGATTTAATTCTATTTTTTCTGATGGGAGCTAGGGACTTTAGCGTGTTAAGAAAGATGCTATTGAATTGAAGAACAGCTTCTTAAAGAGAGAGATTGTGAAGGAGGGACCAATTAATAATGGAGAGTATTTGATTAAAGGAGTCAGAGTTGAAATTAGACAAGTTTAGGTGAGAGGTGAGGATCCAGTCAAGTGTAGTGCTAGTATTAGAGTGTAAATTTGGGTGGGTGGGACTAGTTATAAGTTGGGAGAAGCCAAATAGGTTAATACTGGCATTTGGAGAGTCAAAGGATAGAGACTTCCAACCAATGTTAACATCTCCCAGTATAATGGTTTCATAGGCGATTGTATTTGAGATCCAGGTGAGAAAATGTTCAAGAATAGGCATGTTGTTTGCAGGAGGTATATAGGTAATAGCTATGGCTTTCTTTTTATGATTGTTCAATTTGCAGTTTAATATGAGGACTTCAGCTGGGTGAAAGGTGGATGAGGAGAAAGAGGATAGAGGGTGAAGTGGTCTGAATACTGTATTGCTACACCTCTCCCTTTTTTAACAGGTCTATCCTGATGAATGATATTATAGCCAGGAGCTAAGAATCAGATATACAGGGTTTTAACCATGTTTCAGAGATAGTGAGAATGTCAGGGGAGTGGAGAGATATCCAGACATGTAGTTCAGAGACTTTGTTATGAATACTTTGAATGTTGCAAGAGAATATAGTAAGATTTCTGGCAGAAGAGGAAGTGAAAGTCTGAGAGGAGGGGTTTGGAGGGGGCAGAGTTCTGGGCTGGGTAGTGAGTAAGGAGTTGGTGGCTGGTCCTGGATTAAGGTGTACATCTCCAGATAGTAGAAGGTAGAGAACAGGAAGTTTTGAACATGAGTGGAATAGGTGAAAATAGAGATATTTTGGTTTAATTTTGGGTGAGACACGGATTTGAGGGAATATTTTATTTTAAATAGGTGAGTGTCATTTTGGCAGAAAAGAACAGGGGTAATAGGGAATGAGTAAGCTGCTGAGAGATAAGTTTGTCGGTAGGTAAGTGTACGGGTAGGGGTGATGTAAGTTAGAGTGTGATGGTAAGAGGTAGAGCTAGAGAGAAAGACAAGGAGAGTTGTAGAGAGGAGGAGATGTATCATGGTGTAAAGTAGGGTGAAGGCAGGCAGATATCAGTTATCAGAGTTGTATGATAAGGCTGGGAAGAGGTTAATAGAAATGTCAAGATAAAATAATTATTAGATAGACAGTAGGGAGGTAGGATGGGGCTGAGATGTGGGCAGTGTCTAGTATAGAGGAGGAAGAGAGACTGGATTGGTGAGTTTGGGAGGATATAGGGTATGGCAGGAGGGCGTGGTAAGGATGGCTAGAGTATAAAGTTAGAGTATGTGGGGGTGGGTGAGAATGGTGGTAGGGTAGGGGAGCAGAGTGAGCCTGAGGGTAGTGAAGACAAATGGAGTGAGTTGGACCATCTGACAGTTGACAGCAAAAGAAAAATAATCAGTCAGCAGAGATGCAGGTAGTGTATCAATTTTAGGCTGGTAGTGCATCCATTTTAGGCTGAGTGTGTGCTGAAGTAGAAAATAATAGATGAGCTAAGTGAGGTAAGCAAAACTATAGGAAGAGGTTGGGCATTTCAGCTGAAGAAAATCTGTGAAGCATTTTAGAATTGTGAGAATTTGTTTGAGGGTTGGGAGGGCATTGTTAGACTTGAGGATATTAGTGTTGGAACGGCGTGATACTGGAGACTGAATCCAGGATAGAGCTGGTTAAGGAAGTTAGTATCTCAGAAACAGTGGCAGCAATTCATCAGTTAAAGGGGGAGAAGAATGTGACATTAGATGGGTTCACTTTTCATTTTCCTTGGTGGGGCTTGCAGCTTCTGCTTTAACAAGGACTCAAGGGTGGAGATCCCCTAGAACCATTATGTAAAACATCAATGGATGTAACATCAAAAGGTAAGGGAGATCCAAAAGACAGGGAAATTTTCTGAATCCTATTGTTCATAAACAACGATGCTACACACATTTTTTTTTATAATGATGACTTTTTAAGAGGCCTGGGAAACAACTGGATTACTTTTAATTATTTAGAAACAAACTAAATTGTTGAAGGGCAGCAAATGCTCTTGCTTCCATGACAATGGCTGGTCCTTGCAACTCACACTGTAGTCATAAGTAATTACAGGTTGAATGCCTGCCTTAATTGTACATACTGTAACCAATATCAATTGAATTGGTAATTGTAAGCAATATAAAAATATATTGTCTATACTTTTTTACTGTACTATGTACAACTATGTGTATTCTTTAGATTATGTATAATTTTCTGTTTGTGTCTTGCACTGTGGTGCCCAGGTGGCTTAAAAAGATCTGTTGACCAGTCCACTTAGCAAGTTAGGAAACAAATAAATAAATACATGATGGACAGAGCAAAATGTGTAAAGGGGGTATGAGTATCTGAGGCAAAGGAGGATTCAGAGGGTTGTGGCAGAGTGAAAGCTGAAGGTGAGGACTTGTGTGAACTGGTCTTTTGGTGGAGAAAGTGGGGTTTTGTGGTGCGTTGTGGGAGATGTAGTAGGGAATGTCTTGGGGGGACTGTGGTGTGAGGAAGTGTACAACATGGTGATCTACCATTGAGAGTCTGTGTGCCTATGTTGGTTGTGGCAGAGTAAAAGCTGAAGGTGAGGACTTGTGTGAACTGGTCTTCTGGTGGAGAAAGTGGGAATTTGTGGTGTGTTGTGGGAGATGTGGTAGGGAATGTCTTGGGGGGGCTGTGGTGTGAGGAAGTGTACAACATGGTGATCTACCAGTGAGAGTCTGTGTCTCTATGTTTGTGTGGCTATGTATATGTGTGCACTTATGTGTGCAAATGGGTAAGCATGGATGGAAGCTGAGCATGGATAATACTAGGGGAAAATTGATTTTAATAGGACAACAATCCTTATTGTTGAGCAAACTCAACAAAGTTCAACTCATCAAGTTTCCCCCTTCCCCTGAAGTGGTGTGACATCAGAGAATGAATATTTAATAAGAGGTGTGCTGGGGCAAAACCACCAAAATCAGGAGATTGGAGGACACAAAAAACTCTGAGATGCACCAGACTGGTAAAGGGTAATTACAAAAATATGAGTTTTGAGTGCTGAAATGATTCTTCTCATAAACACAACTAATTCTATACAGAGTAAGTGACTTTTATCTTTGCCACTGTTTGTGTACTAGCAGTCTGCTTCCTTAGTGTAATGCTTGTTTAAATGGTCTTCATTTGGTGTTTACCTAACACTCACTGCATTCATATGATTCAACAAGTATCTAACGGAGCAGTATAATGTACTAGTGTAACTGTAGAAATTGCTTCATCAGCTAGAGGTATAACATTGATAGCTGTTAAAATGTCAGGTACAGACTTTTTAAGTAAAAATACTTAGAAGGAAAAACTAATCCTTGAGTATTACTTTAGATATACTATAGCAGGGAAGTTTAAGGGATGCTATGTGCAATACTACAAAAATAAAACTTTATTTATTTATTAATTATATGTTAACTGGGTGGGTAAACTAGTCCTGAGGCCATCATCTACTGCAGCCAGGCAGAGAGACACATAACATTATACAACTGTAATAGAAATATATGCTATATGATATGTCAATAATGTAAAATACTCATAACAGCATGTGTACTATGACTAGCACATAAAAAAGATAGTTTTTCACAATTTCACATAATACATCACTTATAAATATAAATATATCTATATGTATATATATGTACGTATATATATATATATATATATATATATATATATATATAGGGTTCACTTTATAATCTCGAAATACTGAAATCCTGAATTTCAGTATTTTGAAACCATAAAGTTGAAAGTCCCAAATCCTGAAGCTACAAAATCACAAAACACAAAATCACGAACAGAAACACACCATACACCACACAACACATACATCATCCAGCACACACCACAACCAACAAAGCACACATAAACACAAAAACACAAACAAACCTACGCTACATATAAGCAGGGGGGCAAGCCCCCCTGCACCCTCCAAACCTCCCCTACTTATATGTACTCACTCCAAGATCACACAAACAGACACAGAAAGGAAACTCACACCCGCACATTCTACAGTCCCTCGCATGGGTCACGAAATTGAAATAGGTATAGAAACAGTAGCACTTTTGGGAATGAAAACTTCTGGAGTTTGTATCACAATAATATAGTATGCCAGAAGTAAGGAAAACCTGAACACCTTATGCTCTAGGACACATCAAAAATGTTTATGAAACCCTGTTGTCCCTTTAATGTTTTCGTATATTGAATGGTTTATGAAAAGAATGATTAGCCGAGTTTCATAGTTCATTTTGTATTATTTATTTATTCTTTATTGACTTATTGACTGTGTAAGTCCTGCTAAAGGGGTCCATTTACAGAAGATGCAAAACGAACAGAAACACATCATACACCACACAACACATACATCATCCAGCCCACACCACAACCAACAAAGCACACACAAACACAAAAACACAAACAAACAAACCTACACTACATATAAGCAGGGGGGCAAGCCCCCCTGCACCCTCCAAACCTCCCCTACTTATATGTACTCACTCCAAGATCGCACAAACAGACACAGAAAGGAAACTCACACCCACACATTCTACAGTCCCTCGCACACACACAAACATCACACATATACAAACACCAACACATCCAACACTTACACACCCATACTTTCTACCTGCCTACCCTAACCCACACGTACACCTGACAAACACATTCACATACACTCAAACTCCCACACAAAACCCTTACAAAACACTCACTTACCTTAAATTATACCTAAATCCACACACCACACCAGACACCATCGACTCAGAACACCACACGTAACATACCATAAAGCCATAACGGCAAATTTGAGATATTCGAAATCGCGATTATGCACTTTTGAGATTTTAAAGGTTCGACTTTATAATTTTGGGTTACTGCAATTCGGGATTTCAGTATTTCGAAATTACAAAGTGAATCCATATATATATATATATATATATATATATATATATATATATATATATATTTATATATTTATATTTATATATACATTTCAATACCACTGTGAGGATACTTTTTAAATACTGTCTGTGACAACATGTTGATTTATGACACTTGACCATAGTCATTAACTCTGGCATTTGTAGCCTTCATTTGGTGTTCTAATTTCTTCTGAAAGGCAAATAGCTTTTGATCATTTTTGATGTTAACAACCAGGCTGTTCCTGCTTGCTGGTGCAACCTTCCTAAGAGCCTCTTCCCCACTGCATATGTAAATGTGGGCCTTCTCACTCTAAAGGCACATTGAGCACTGGACCTTGGTCCATAATATTGAGTTGCTATTACCCATTTTTGTGCAAGAGGAAGGCAGTGTTCTTGATGTAATCATTTAAGGGTTACAAAAATTTATTAGGAAGGTAGCTGATGGACAGTTTGCTCTTTGCAAGGTTAAACTGTATTCAGAAAGGGTGAGTGATCAAGTGAAATATTTTATTTAGTGCTCCTTGACTGAGAACTGAAAGTCTCGTAGTAGAAGTGCATATTCCTGCCGTACATTAAATGCATTAGCTCAGTTTTTGTATCTTATCTCAAGTCTGTAACTTGCATTATGCTGCTTTTGACTTTTTTCTGCTATGGTGTCAGTGTGCAAGTTAAATGACAGAGCAGGAATCTAGCCATGAGTATTTAACACTAGTTACCTGGGTAATTGGTGCATCTTTCGGGTCAGTAATAGCAGCATATCTGCATATGGTGGTTTCTCACTAGTGATAAACAGCACAGTTGTAGACTTTGTGTAGTTTAGAATAAGTAATTGGCCATGTTATACACATATGGTTATAAAGTTCTCATCAGGAGCCCTATGCACTACAGAAATGGTTTTAGTCTTTTAGTAGTAAAAAGTATAAAGTGGGATTTGAAGCTTTGGCAGTGTAAGAAATCATTTATTAGTAAGTAGGGTGGACAGAATAAGGTCCATACCTAGCCTTGTGGGACCCCTGCTAAAAGTCTTTCTTAATCAGAGCTTGTATTGTTCATCCTTCCATTTCAGTAGCCACTGTACCACTTAAATGGCCTATCATCTAAACCACAGCTCTGACGTGTGAGTAAATGAATATGGGCAACTTTTTCAAATGCCTTTCTTAAAGCAATAAATGCTGCAACAGCAGGTGTACCTTTTTCAATGTTAGTGTAAATTGTTTCGGTAATACTGAAAAATAGCTCTTCAGGTGCTGTAATCCTTTCTGCACCCCTGCTGTGTGCAAGTAAGCTATATTTCGACATATGATATAGCAATTGCTTGTATGCGGTTCCTTCAAGAAATGTTGCCATGGGTCACAAAATTGAAATAGGTATAGAAACAGTAGCACTTTTGGGAATGAAAACTTCTGGAGTTTGTATCACAATAATATGCTTAAGTACAAGGAGTAGTATGCCAGAAGTAAGGAAAACCTGAACACCTTATGCTCTAGGACACATCAAAAATGTTTATGAAACCCTGTTGTCCCTTTAATGTTTTCGTATATTGAATGGTTTATGAAAAGAATGATTAGCCGAGTCTCATAGATCATTTTGTATTATTTATTTATTCTTTATTGACTTATTGACTGTGTAAGTCCTGCTAAAGGGGTCCATTTACAGAAGATGCAAAACAAACAAACAAAAAAAAGATGTGCAGATGTGAAGGCTGCAAATACTTTTTGCACTCGCATGCATGAATCTACAAAGACAGTCTTGTATAAAATCATACAGTGCAATGTAATGCCTCTCTGAAGTAGTAAATGCACTTAAGGGACCAGACATATTAAACTGACTAACAACAGCAGTGCAGCAGAGCAAATGGCTACCTATTGAAATGTCAGCACTCGAAATGCCAAGTGCCAACAAGCTGAAAAAAAAAGACCAAAAACACAATAGAGGAGTGAATTTCGACAACCGCTCATCTCCTTTAAACTTCTTTTTCATGGGTGCAGGGGCAAGCCCCCATCCCCACAGCCCCTGAACTTATATTTACCAACTCCAAGATCACCAGACCTTAGAGAAAAGGGGATATTTTGAGAAATGGTATTGTGGACTTAGCATATGTAAATCTAATCTTTTTGGCCATTCAGTCTCCATATATTAGGGACTGGCACTAGGGGGTCCATACATTTCAAATGGTTACTGAGAAAACACACTGCTGAGACATGGTTTTACTCCTTGTTAGCATGTATCTGCATAAAGGCCCCATGATGTAAATTTATTTATTTATTTATTTGTTTGTCATTTGTTAACCAGGTTAGTATAACTGAGCTAGTGGCCCATTTTCAGTGGGGACCCAAGGAGAAAATGTCCAGACAGTTATTACTAAATTACAAAAAATAAAGACATCTGACAATGAAGTTTTATGCAAACATTACACTAATGTATTTTACACAAGAACATTAGAAATTTACAAAACACCTGAGAATGACGTTTACATAAACATTACAGTAATGTGCATAACATGCAGTACAAAAGTTAGAATTGTTTTTCTTATCAACAAAAAGAGAAAGATATGCAAATGAGATAGGACACTTGCAATAGGTGGGTGTTAAAAGTGTGAGAGGTAGTAAGGTGGTAAGGTGGGATTTAAGTGAGATAATTGCAATGACAGGTGTTGGCATTTAGGAGAAAGCTTTTAAGTTCGGATTTAAAGAGATTTGTGTTAGAAATTATGCAGATGTTAAGGGGGAGTTTGTTCCATGTATGGGAAATATTATATTTGTAAAGAAGTTCATTGATGTTTTTGTTTGGTTTTTAGGTGTCCAGAAGGAGCTGGTCAGAGCTGTGGAAAGTAATGGGAGGGGTATAATGTGACACTAGTGATGATAGAGTAGGACAGGAAAGGGGTTTTAAGAGCAGAGTATGAGTCATTTGTAGCTGGGAGTAAAGCAGGTGCTGGGGGAAGTCAAGCCACTGGAGTTGTTTAAGTGCATGGCAGTGATGAGATCTGTAGGGCTGGTTACTAGCAAATCTTGCAACACTATAGCATGATTGACAGAGTTTAGACAAAATGGTAGACTGTAGATGTGAAAATATGGGGGAGGCATAAAGTAGACATGGCAGGAGTAAGGCCTGAGCTAGTTTCTGCCTAGAGTCAAGGGCTAGGTATTTTTTATGTCTGTAGAGTAGGCTGAGTTTTTGATTGGTCTTTTTGCTACAGTGCTGAATATAGGTATCAAATTTTAATTTGTTATCGATAATAACACCAGGAAGTTTAGTATGCGGGTCAGGTTGTATGATGGCATTGTCAAGAGAAGAAATGGTGAAGGTTGTTTTGCGGTTAGAGAGAGTTTTTGGAAAAAATAGTAGTAGCTTTGTTTTTTGGGATTTAGAATTAGTTGGTTGTCGGTTAGCAATTTTTCTACAGATAAGGAAGCTTTGTTGAGTAGTAGACAGGAGGTTAGAGAAACTGTTAGAACAAGTAATAAGGGGAGAGTCGTCTGCATATTGTGTCAGGGAGGATGCTGTACAGGAAGTATGCAGTTGGTTTGTGAAAATATTAAAGAGGAGAGGGCCAAGAATAGAGCAGTGAGGCACCCCAGTTTGGATTGCTAAGTAAGGGGAGCCTGCCATATTACTGACTGTTGTCTATAAGTGAGATAGCTAGTGAACCATTTAATAATAGAGGGAAATAAGCTGAGTTGTGAACGTTTATCGAGAAGTTCGGAGTGTGATACAGTATTGAATGCTTTAGAAAGATCAAGAAAGAGGAAAGAAATCAGTCAGTTTTTGTCCATGGCTTTTGGCAATAGTTTGAGTAAAGGACAGTAGGGCAGTAGATGTGCTATAATGGGGTCTGATGCCATGCTGCATATTGGTTAGGAGATTATTATCTAGAAGGTACTTAATAAGCCGACTGTGAATTAATTTTTCAAGGAATTTAGATAGCAGAGAGAGGATAGCAATAGGTCTGTAGTTGGATGGTTCATTGTTGCTGCCTCCCTTGTGTAATGGAATGATAAAGAATAATTTCCATATATATTGGACAGTAGATTCGTGAATAAATCTATTGATCAGGTTTGAAATCGGGTAGGCTATTGAGTGAGCGTTTAGTTTAAGAAAGCGGGGAGGTTGTCAGAAGAGGGGTAGCATGGCTTCAGCTTAAGCCAGAGAGATTTGATCTAAGATGTCAGGATGGGGTTGAGTGTGAAAGAGGGAGTATTGTTGAAAAGTGGAATGGGGGTCTGTGTTTATTCTTCTAACCATTGTAGAAGAGTATGTGAATAGATTCAATGAGGTATGAATTTAGAAGAGTGGCAGTTTAAATGGGGGGGTTGTCGGGGTAGGGGTTGGGAGTAGAAGGGTTGCCTCGGTGCAGGATCTTATTAACAGAGTGCCAGACTTTTTTTGGGTTAGACTTATGGGTGAGTTGGACATTGGAGTAGAATTTTTTCTTATCTGTATTGGTGTGCTTTTTAGCCAGATTACATAGTTGTTTATAGGTTTGGAAAAGAGAAGGTGATTTAGTTTTATTCCATTGTTTCCAGGTGCTATCTCTTTTTTCATAAGAGTGAGTGTATCTTTTGAGAGACAGGGGTTGTGGGTTGTTTTGATTCTTACTTTTGTGAGAGGTGCTAGGGAGTCAAGGATGGAGAGAAAAGTATGATTGAAATGAAGGACAGCATCATTTAGAGGGATGTGTTTCAGAATTGACCAGTCTACAGAGTTTAACATGTGATTAAAGGTCTTACTGTTAAAAGCAGAGAGACTGCGACAATCTTTATAGAGATGGTATTTAGGTATCTGAACAGCGTGCCTAAGAACTCTGATAGGAAGGTGATTGCTAGGTCAGTCTGGTAGGATAGTAGGGTTTTGATACAGATTAGGGTCAGTTGTTAGGATCTAGTCAAGACTGGAGCTACTATTATTGTTTTTATTGAATCTACTAGGCGTAGTAAGTAGCTGATGAAAGCCATGTAGGTTGATAGTGAGAGATGGGCTGGTTGTAGTTAGTTTTAGCAAGTTGATGTTAAGGTCTCCAAACAGAATGGTTTCATAGGTTCATGGGTTCACAGGATGATACTAGGCTATTGACCCAGAGGCCCTTATAAGTCTAGCTAAGCATATGGCCCATGTTCCCTCAAAGTCAGCACCTGCTTCACTTGTCCAGCAGGGACACAGGTGGGTTCCCAGGGGTGTATTTTCTTTTTCCCATCCAGTCATCCAGGTTCCTCTTAAAGAGGGCTAGAGAGGTACTCTGCTTGACATGGAGGGAGTCTATTCCACAGATGGGAGAGTCTTTTGGACACAAATCTATCCTGCCAAAAAGATCTATTAATGTCACAGACCAGTTTAACGCCCTGTGTGTGGGTTGCGTGAGTGGAGTTTGACTTACAGATATGCAGCAACTCCATCAAGACTGGGTCTGAGACGGCCTTGTATGGCAGACAAAGGTCACCTCTGAGCAGTCTGTGTGAGACTGAGTAGAGGGACAGGGCTTTTAGCCTATCTGTATATGATAGGCATTTGAGACACTGGATTTTCCTGGTCAGGAACCTCTGTGGTCTGTCCAGCTGCTGCATGTGCTTAGCAAGGTACATGCAGAAGGGAGCATCGTACTCGATAATGGGTCTGATAAGGAAGGAGTACAGAGGTGTTATGACCTATTTGTTCCTGGATGAAATACCCTTATTTATGAGGTGGGCCATGTAGAAAAGCCTTCCATACATTAGAGACAATGCGGTTGTCAAAATTCAGGTTGCTATTAACCTAGGTGCCCAAGTCACACACAACTGATTGCATGCTTAGTAATTATTGTTAATATGATAATTAGTGGGGGTATCATTTTCCTCAAAGGGGATAATGATGCATTTCTTGGCATTCAGTTTGAGGCCATGCTTCTAGCACCAGTCATTAGTTTGGGTAAGGACCTCTTGAAGAATGTCCACATCACTAGGGGAATTTACAGCAGCACCCAGCTTGCAGTCATCTGCAAACTTGGTCAGACACAGACCACTGGTTTTGGCTTACACCTCAGAAAAGTATTTCCCAAACAGTAGAGGCCTCAATACCAATCCTTGGGGTACACTGCTCATTATGGGTCTACTACTAAAGGTAGCTTCCCCTATTTTGACTGAGTGAGTTCTATCAGTGATCCAGTTAGCTACCCATCTAGTAACATACGGGTTGATGCCTAGCTGGGAGAGTTTATTTATTATGCCCGAGTGGTGAGTAGTGTCAAGGGCTTCGGCTGGGTCAAGGTAGGCAGTGTGCACTGTCTTCCCCTCGTTCATGGCTTTTGTAACTGTTTTGAAGAAGTTTAACAGGCATGAACTCCCTTTGATAAAACCAAATTGTATGGGGTCAAGTGTTTGGAGGTTGCCAATGTCCTTGTTTATAAGGTCCATGATAATGTGTTCAATGGCTATGCAGATCAGGCTAATTAAGCTGACGGGCCTGTAATTGCCTGGGTCAGTGGACGCTCCATCTTTGTGTAGAGGGATGACAGTGACTGTCCTCCATTCAGCTGGAACAAAGCCGGTGCTCAGGCTTTGGTAGAGTAGGGTGCTTAATGGAGATGAGAACTCATGCCTGAGTTCATGTAGGATACAGCCAGGGCTGTTATCGGGTCCCATGGAGACTGTATTTTTTTGCTTTTGAGAGGGCATTAAAGATCTGCTCCCTGGTGATGAGGGGATGGGGTCAAGTGCTGGGGATGTCCTGGTTTACTGATGGGGGGACATGGCTTTGAAGTTTTCACTGAACCTATCTGCCAGCAGGTTGGCTATATCTATGGCATTTGTGTATGTGGTGTTACTGACCACCAGTTCAGAGAAGATTTGGGTGTTACCTTTGAGATTGCAGTCATATGTGTAGAAGGCCTTGTGATTGTCCTTAGTGGATTTGGCCAATTTGGACTCAAAGTTAGCCTTAGAGGATTTCACCAGTGATGTTATTTGCTTGTTCAAACAAAGAAGAGATTATGTCCAATTTGGAACCTGCTCCTCCTTGGTTCTGGATAGCAATTTTTTCCTTTTATTATAGAGTTTGTTTATTGCTGCTGTCCACCACACAGGTTTACTCTTCCTTGAGGAAGATGATTTGGTCCTGTCAGGTATTGCTGAGTCCATACAGCTATGTAGGTGGTCATATCATTTTTTGGTGTAAGCTTGGACATTAGTGCTAGTTCCAACTAAAGAGACAGTGGCTGTGAAGCTGCTTATACCTGCCCTAAGGAAATTGTAGTCAGCTTTGGAAAAGTTTTTTGTTTGACCCTGACAGGGGGGGGGGGGTTCAGGGTAGATGGTGACTTTGAAAGTGATCATTTTATGGTCAGATCTTACCAAGGAGGATGACACTGTAGGGGTGCTACAGTGGCTACTCATGTTGGTTAGGACCAGGTCTAGGATATTTTCACCTATCGTAGGAGTGTCGACCAGCTGATCCAATGCATTGGCACTGAAGTCGAGTAATCTCTAGGCATTCATATTTGGGCTAGAATAGGTCTTTCACTCTATGGTTGGGTAGTTAAAGTCACCCAGGATCAGGGTAGAGGGTTGAATCTTGATGGATTCAAGTAAGTGTAGACAGGTGCAGTGGGTGTTCTGAGTCATGGTTGGGGGTCTGTAGCTAGCTATAATTTGAATAGGTGTTTTGTCAACAGTTAACTGCACTTGGAGTGTCTCCTGTACATTATACCATTTGACCAGCCTGGAGATGTGTATGTCTTTGATAAATATGGGTCTGAATTTATGGTAGGATGAATAACCTGGTAAGGCTAGGGTACTCTCCACAGCTTTAAACCAGGTTTCAGTGACTGCACAAATGTCAGCATCCTCTAGGGCAAGGAATGCTTGCAATGTGTGCAGTTGCATGCTAAGACTCCTAGCATTTAGCAGCATGACCTTTAAATTTTGTTTAGAAAAATTTTTCATGTTGGTAATTTTGTGCTCATGACTTTGCATAAAAAGTCACTATGAGGGAGGCAAAGGCCTTTTCCAGAAGCCTGAAGCCCCAGGGAGACAGATGAAAGCTGTCTCTGGCAAAGCATCATGGTCTGTCAATCATGTCCTCTCAGGCTGTCAGGTATTGGGTCCCCTTGGAATGACACCAGAAACTAAGCCAATTGTTAAAGTCAATCATTTTCTGTTTGCATTTAGGCATCATTCTGGGTGATGGTAGGATGCTGCTTAAAGCTAGGAATATACCTGCATGCGACATATATTCAGCGAGCTGAACAATGTCTCTCTGCATATAGTCCAGAGAGGTATGTCTCAATTCATTCAAACCAGCATGGAATATGACAGAATCATAAAAGCACCTGTTGTTAAGAAACTTGAGTGTGTGCATGATATGGTGGATTCTAGCACCTGATAAGCAACTTACAGTGACTTTCTCCTTGTCTAGCCTGGTGAGGGGCACATCTGTGTGTCTCACGATAGAGTCTCCTATGATGTTGGGTTTGTGGCTGGGCCTTAGAAACTGTGAGGCACAGACGTGTGTACTATGTGTGATGCTTGGTGCTGTGGGTTGTGATGTGTGTCTGTGTTTTTGCTTCAGAGGTCTCTTTTGTTTAGGTAGTTTTTGTTGAGAACCCCCACATATGTAGGAGTGTGGTGTACACATGTGGGTGGTGTTAGAGTTGCCTTTGTGCAGACAACCTTCTCAGTGCCAGATGTACTGGCTTGTGACAGAGACAGCAAGGATTCTAGGTTCTTAATGTAATTGTATCTCTCACATATTGTGTTCCTAGGTGCTAGCAGTAGAGGGTTGCCTGTGTACATACGTCAGTTGCTACACTGTCTCAAGATGCCCATATCAACCAGACTAGCAGTAGAAACCATAGGAAATTGTCTGTCCATGGTTATCAGAATCTGTGAAAGAGAGGTCAGGGATAGTAGAGTGGGTACTAACTGAGGAAAGTACCTATAGGTGTGAGTAGGGCTGGATAAAATCAATACAGTAGCTGCAGGCAAGGGCCTCACTTACACAGGAGTGCTGGTAAGGAAAAGAATGCAACTGAGATACTTCACAAAGGGTTAAAACAGCACAGCAGTGGTGTGCAATGGGTAAACAAGCACAAGCCCATGCAAATGCTGGGTTTAAATACCACAAAAGTTAAAGTAAAATAGAAACACTGGAAGTGAGCAATCAACCCTTGTCCCTGAGCTCTCAGCTCAACACCCTATGACAGACCAGTTCCATCCAGTTCACTTATTCCTACTAAGTGTAATCAGGCCCTGACCAACACAAGATGGCATAGCAAGAAACACAGGAATCCCACAAACAGATCTGGATGCAGCAAAACCTGTAGCCAGACTATGCTAAAGATATTTAAACTCTGTTGATTTAACACAGGAGAACATATGCACACTTAAATATAACAGTAGTAAACAAGAGCAAACTGATTTAAACAAATTAACCAATTAACCAAGAAAAAAGTTCAGACTGAGCCTTGTTCCAGCAATCTTCAATCAGACAAGTTCTAACTGTACACTCCTGCCACTAGGGTTTGGGGGAATCCTGTCCAAAAAAAGATGCCCTGGATAAGTGCTCAAGTTATACAAACAGAGCTAGACTCAGCAGGTCTGAATCTAGTCTATACTATAGCAAACAAGGTGCACCAGTTTCAGAAAGAAACAATTCAAATAAGCAGGCACAATAAGCATTCAACCAGCAATTCCCAGCTCAGAAGGGCTGAATCTACCATCTCCTCCCACACCAGTGTAGACCACAAACTTTCTTAATGTGAAATAACTGGCCTGAAGCCCAAGTGCTTAAACCAGAACTAAGACACTTTTAGAATAACAGGCACTAAGCCTTCAACCAGCAATTCCCAACTTAGAAGGACGTAAGCTACCTCTCCTGCCACAAGAGTGTAGAACACAAACCTTCTTAATGTAAAACAAATGGCCTGAAGCCCACATGCTTAAACCAAAAGGCTTAGAATAACAGTTACAATTTAATCAGGCTACTAACAAGCAGTAACAATTGCACCAGAATAAATGCAATTGAGTACTTTTAAGAACAAGCAGAAAAAGCAAAATAAAGTAATAAAGTAAGAAGGAACACAAGTACAATAAAAGAAGATGAATAAAGTGCATTTTTTAGGTTAAGTGGGAAGGGATAAAACAAGATAATTCAAGGTTGAGAAACTAATAATGTCAGCCTTGCCAAATGATCTCTCTCTACTCAGTAGAATGAGCTGATGAAATGGAACTGGGAGTAATGTCCAAAATGAGATTTATAGTAGGGGCGGGCAACTCAAAAGCCACCATATTTAAGAGCACAACAAGGACTGGGTGGGTGGCAGGGGAAGAATGCAATCAGAGATGAGTGATATTCAGAGCAATGCAGACCACACAAAAACTTCAGCTAAATATAGATATTTCTAAATAAAAAGCAATGCACTAATAAACTGATGCTATTCACAGTTTGCAAAGGAATTATTTGGTAACTTTTTAGATGACCCTAGCCAAGAACTCTTAAAACTCCAACAGAACAGAAAACTTAAAACAAAACAAATGCAATACTAGAATAAGAAACAAAATAGAAGTGATCAAACCTTAAATAAAGAGCTTCAAATCAAAATTAAATGCAGTCAGAGACAAGTGATATTCAGAGCAATGCAGACTACACAAATATTTCAGCTAAATTTAGATATTTCTAAATACAAAGCAATGATGTTTCTCAGCTCCCCCAACTAATTAACCAATTCTTTGGTAACTTTTTTAACTGACCCTAGCCAAGAACTGTTAAAACTCCAGCAGAACAGAAAACTTAATTCAAAACAAGTGTAATACTAGAATAAGATACAAAATAAAAGTGATCAAAACCTTAAATAAAGAGTTTCAAATCAAAGCTAAATTGCATTCACAGATGAGTGATATTCAGAGCAATGCAGACCAAACAAATACTTCAGATAAATGCAGATATTTCTGAATAAAAAGCAATGCTGTTTCTCAGCTCCCCCACTAATTAACTGATGCTATTCAGCTTGCATAGGAATTATTTGGTAACTTTTTTAACTGACCCTACCCAAGAACTGTTAAAACTCCAACAGAACAGAAAACTTAAATCAAAACAAAATGTAATACTAGAATAAGATACAAAATAGAAGTGCTCAACCCTTAAACAAAGAGCTTCAAATCAAAATTAAATGCAGTCAATGATGAGTGATATTCAGAGCAATGCAGACCACACAAACACGTCAGCTAAGTAAGATATTTCTAAATAAAAAGCAATGCTGTTTCTCAACTATCCCCAACTAATTAACCAATGCTATTCACAGTTTGCAAAGGAATTCTTTTGTAACTTTTTTAACAGACCCTAGCCAAGAACTCTTAAAACTCCAACAGAACAGAAAACTTAAAATAAATGTAATACTAGAATGAGATAAAAAAATAGAAGTGATCAAACCTTAAATAAAGAGCTTCAAATCAAAATTAAACTCAGTCAGAGGTGAGTGATATTCAGAGGATATTCAGAGCAATGCAGACCACACAAACACTTCCTTTGTGTGCTGATATTGAGTGATAGCTTTGAGAGTATGGATTCGAGGATGGGAATGTTATTACCTGATGGGATATACATAGCAGCTAAAGCAAATTTCTTATGTGGGTTAAGGTGACAGTTTAGGATAAGTAGTCTGGCGGGGTGGAAATCTGGATGGGTTATGGGTAGGGATGATAGACTGAGGTGCTCAGAATACATAATGGTGACTCCACCACCTTTTCTAACCATTCTGTCTTTCCAGTAGATATTGTAATGGGGGGAAGGATTTTAGGGTTTGAGATGTGGGGCATTAACCATGTTTCAGATAAGGTTAGGCTGCGTGGGGAATGAAGGCTAATCCAGGAATGTAGTTCTCTGGTTGTATTCAGGAGGCTCTGTATGTTAATTGAGTATATACCAAGATGTTTATGACTGTGGGAGGGAGACAGTTGAGACTGGTGGCTGTTGGGATGGTGGAGGAAGTTGTAGGGGAAGCAGGACCTGGACTGGGGTGGATATCCCCATCAGTTAAAAAGTGTGTTTGGGAGCGGGTTGGTTTGGAGTGGTACTGGTAGTGGTTGTGACATAAGTACTTTAGCTTTAGCTTAGGTGGTAAGGGAGTGTGTGCTAAGACTTTGTGTTTGTGAAGTTGGGTAGTGGAGATGTTGAATAGAGATGGTGAGATAGAGCATGTGTAGGATGATTCTTTTTGTTGAATGGAGAGTGTAATAGTAGTTGGAGACTGGAAGTGGTGTAGTTGGAATTGGTAGGAGGCTTTTATTCTCTTTTACATTTATATTCCCCTTTGTTCTTTGTTTGCTGTACACTATGTAGCTAAAGATAAAAGCAGCTTGAGACTTTTCACTTTTGTTTGATGTTTAATAAGTGAAGAATAAGGACTTAGACAGTGCAGTAGTGCAGCAGTTGCAGTGTCACCTCACAGCAAGAGGTTCTCCGGTTCGATTCTCAGCTGGTGTGCCTTCTGTGCAGAGTCTGCATGTCCTCCCTGCATTTGCGTGGACTTCCTCCAGGTGCTCCGGTTTCCTCACACTTCACAAAGACATGTATGTGAAGCATTTCTCCCCGGACCTCCATTGAAAATTGGTTTTGTTCCAAGCCAGACTTTCCCAGTAAACAAATGTTAAATAAATAAATAACTAAATAAATAAAAAATAAGTATTGAGGGGTAGGGACTGAAGTCTATGACTCTATTGAGAGGGGCTCAATACCTTAATGTAACAAAACAGATAATTTAAGCAAAATGTATCAACAGTAAAACAGATGAAAACAGTGAGGGGGGGGAGCTAAGAGGAAGAAGGTTTGCAGCTGTCACCCCTGGAGTATGCACTCTAGCTGATTGTAACAGATGTTAATAAGGTATAACAGTATTCACAAAAGCAGGCACCTACGCTGTCTGTAAGTGGCAACAGCAGGGTTCCTGGAGTTAAAGCTGGTGCTACAGTCTTTATTTTTTGATGATTATTGTTTAGAGGTTCCTTTGCTTGTAGCTGGAGTGAGAAGAGTCCTTGCTCGCACAAGTGGGGGGGGGGACCCGAAACGACCAGGTGCTCAGTGGCTCTAAAAGGTGCAAAGAAGACAAAAGGAAAGTATAAGACTAAAAGCAACAAAATAAAGACATCATAATAAGCATAGACATCATAAATATTGTACAGAAAGCAGAGTGAGTTAACATAGCCCATTAAAAGTCATCAAAAACAAATACATTGTGACTCAACAACCAAACTTATTTAGCAGCAGTCAGTGTAACTAGTCAGAACATCCCATTACCGGACAATATTGCAACAATGCAGCAGCTTCACTAGTTTACCATAAATATCATTCAGCACTTTACCATGTATTTTTAACTTACAGAAACCGCATATCGCTTCCTCAATACTATCATTTTGAGGAGCCCTGAATCAGGTTTAGTGAAAATGGGAGCCAGCAAAATAAAAACCTAAGTTTCTAATATCCAAATATAAACTATGCCAGTAGAATAAAAAAATTAACTGGAAAGCTGCCTTAGAGAGAAATTATTGTAACACTCTATGCAGGGACAATAAGTTTACAGTGTGAAACAGAGCATTAAGAAAAAGAAAAATAATTTCTCTTACTAGAGATGCTACACTTGGAGGGCTTTCATCTACAAAAGTGGAGCAAATATGGCATCCAGGGTTTTTAAAACCTTTGGTGTGTTGTACCTGAGTAATACTTGGGGGGGGGGGGGTAAATGAGATGCATTAGTGAGCAACACTAAAAACTGGGATACAAAATTGTAATCTATCAAGCTAACATTCAAAATCAAAATTCACTGTAATGCTTTAAATGTCATTTTGCCTCTCTGCACCAACTAACATGGGAAAGGCCATGCCCACAGTACATCTGCTTTAATATGTATTCTATGTGAAGTGCTTGAACAATCAAAGAAAAAGTGTGAACACTTAAACATAAAAGTAGAATCTAAGAGATTTGGGAGAAGAAGAAAAAACAAGCAAAATAAAAAAAATGTTCCCTGCACTACTCAGACCCCGTGCTACTTATATATATATATATATATATATATATATATATATATATATATATATATATATATATAGCAAGTGCATGATGGCACTACAGTGGAGAAAGGGCAAATTTCCATTCCGCAGTGTACCGCTATCTAGCTCAAGCAAATACTGGCAACATTTGAAGAGGCTGTTGTTGAATTGTTTTGCTGGTATTTCAAAGTACTTGAACTTTTGATAATTTGAGTGTTTGACAGAAACACATATATCTATATCTATATCTATGGATCTACTTTTGGCATCATGCAACCAACAACACCAATCGTTATTTTCCCAAAACAAAAATAGTCAATACTGAAAATCCCAAAGGGCTGATTTTTCTCAGAGGAAGTAAACACTTACACTAATCTTAACGTAACCACACTGGACTACATAAAACCCATACACCCCCAGCTATATATAACAGCTCCAGGTTCACACTACATTGGAGAAAAGGGCATATTTCCCCATGTTGGCAAGTGTTTACTTGCCCTGGAAAAAAACTGGCCCTTTGGGATTTTCAGTATTCGTTATTTTCATCTCAGAAAAATAACATTCAATGTTGTGGGTTTCACGATATAAAAGTAGATCCATATCTATATTGATATCTATATCTATCTATATACATATATAAGTTTATAATGAATAATCTCTGGTGAGTTTGATTAAAATGCAAAACATTGAACAAACTCACCGATGATCACCATTAATTGCCATTAAAATTGTCGCAAAAAAGTAATCGCAAATGTAAATCAATAGGTTACATTTGTGATTAAGAAAAGTAAAACAGAAAAGCAGTTTTATACATGGGGGCCCACCCCCCGAAATTAAATATACTAACCCTAGGATCGCACAAACTTGAAAAAAGGGCAAAAACTCTTGAATTACGTAACAGTTAATATAATGAACTTTGACTGCTACATAAGTCGACAAACTGCACTAGCAACAGAAAACACCATCATTTTACCAAGTGATAAAATGTGTTCAGCAATAACTCATATAGCACTAACATTGGTATACACACACACACACACACACACACACACACACACACACACACACACACACACACACACACACACACACACACACACACTAACCCCAAAATCACTGTGCCTTGAAGTATGAAGCATTGTTTGAGATATAATTTTAGTCTTTAACTTACCACACGATTCACAGTTTTGTAATCACACTTTTGACTGTCAACTGTTACGCATCATATTTCTGCCTTGCACCCTTGTATGAGTAGTAGTTATACATAAGCAGCAGCTGATATCAAAGGAGTATAACAATGTAACATTCAAAGCAAAGTAACAGTTTCAGTTTAAATAAAGGTATACTAAGTTACAAATGACATGTATTTACAAAAGCTACGTTCGAACAGTACGTTGCATGAGTACTTCTGAGCTAGGCAGAAGTAATTAATACAAGAGCATATGAAGGTGAACTGCTGGGATATACAGCAACAAAAAGCAAAAGCAAAAATTTCAAATACGGACACGCTGAATCCAAGTAGCAAGATGTTCATAGGTTCATAGATTAGTACTAAGCTAACTGCCCTTGCGAGCCATTTTAAGCCTAGCCAATTATCCCTTGTGAGACTCAAACCCTGCACCTTGTGTTTGTAAGGCAAGCACCTTACCTATTAGGCCACCCTCCCACACTAATGTAGTTTATTAAATCCGCAAATCACAAAGCTTTCGGGAAACTCCTTATTGAGTGTGTAACTTTGAATAAAAGAGAATTTCCTTTTAACAGATATCAACAAATTAAACAGTGTTATCCATTCATATTCACATATTTCAAGATCATTATTTAGGAGAAGTGCAGCCACTAATGCATTAGCTAAACATTGAAGAAAGTGGCTATGAACATAGATTTCATTTCAGAGTTATAGATGTTAGGTTTAAAAATATAAGGGTGGTGATCTATTTGATAATCTTGAAATATGTAAATATGAATGGATAACTCCGTTAAATGCAGATCATAAACCAGGCTTAAACACAGCTGTTAGTATTAAACCTGTACTCAAAAAGAAACAGATGTAATTTTAGTATTTTATTGTTTT
Organism: Protopterus annectens; assembly: GCF_019279795.1. Lineage (NCBI taxonomy): Eukaryota > Metazoa > Chordata > Ceratodontiformes > Protopteridae > Protopterus > Protopterus annectens. The sequence continues at coordinate 339,478,988 of NC_056737.1, forward strand.
TAATTACTTTTTACTTACATAACTTTGTTACTTCTGCTACTTGGACTCAATGTGTCGGTATTTGGGATTTTTGCTTTTACTATAGGCAGAAGTATATCATACAAAACATAGCATTAAGAATGCGTGCACATACACACATACAGCAAGCAAGCAAATGACTAACCTGAGAATCACAACATAACTCACCAGTTATAACTACTATGGTTATGTTTAATGCTATCAGCTCAATTCTCATGGAGAAATGAACCACTGATCCCATGCCATTAAATGGGCATTCATTCAAATTGTTTTAAATGGGCTTTATGCCATTGCAAATCTCCATACAGGGTCCTCATTCCTGTATCCTCCTGAACTTCATTTGTGCATTTCCTAAACTAATATAACTAACTGAAAGCTGCAAAACTTTGAGGTAAGGTAGAAATAACTTCTGACAATTGCCCACTCAGTAAAATGGGTTCAGTGATTCAAGTCTCTCTGAAAATTGAGCTGAGGACACACATATACTTCAGCTGCCATTAGGGCAGTTTTGCTTAGCAGAGTTTAGGAAACCATTAGAGTTAATATCTCAGCAGTAAGGAATTAAAATAAATAAGGATGAAGCAGTAAGGGTACCAAGTCTTTTTTTGTCTAGGTGCTTTTGACACATGCCTGCCAGCCAGCAGTCCTTCCCACAGTGGGACATGACCCATTCATTCCCAGGCAACCGTGATGGTACCTTATACCCTTTACAGTATCCCAGCAATTAGGACATTTGTAGTGGTCAAACTCTACCCCTGGGCAGGTGATGTGCAATCCGCATCACCATGGAGGGCTGCAGTGTCTTCCCTTGTGATTACCTGTTTCTGCACCCCCTTCTGCACTGAAAGCTATCACCAGGGTGTACATTTTCATCAACACACCCTTCTCCATAGGATTATGCACATCCAGCTCCATCCACCACCCCAGAATGAAGGAAATGAGGGGTAAGCTAAGCAAATATGGGAGGGAGGCCACAGAAGACTGATTAAAAATATAGAGTTAATTCATTAATACTTTGCTGCAGACCTAACAAAGGAAAACAAGGTGACTGCCATTTTGGGAAAGAGGCAGGCCAGCATATGGGAATGGGAGACAGACAGTAGGATAGAAGGGGAAGAGTCTGAGATGGAGCTGGTTAAAAGGAAGAAAAGCATGGAGACTAGATAGGCTTCTTCCAAGTGTCCACATGAATATGGCCAGTGTGCTGGGAGATCCCTTTATGGACATCTTCAATGGATAACTAAGTATGGCATCCTTGTGCACAGGTATATATGGGGGGATCTGTGGAACTACAGGACTTTTAGCCTAACTATAGTGACAGGGAAAGCCATGGAAAGAATCTCAAAGAAAATGCTAGTTGTGTGTATACAGATGAATACTATCCAGGACAATGACCAACATTAGTTTATGGCCAGAGAGAGCTGTCAGTTATGTCTAATCTAGGTTTATGACTAGGTGGTAGGAGACTTAACAGGGAAGTACCAATAAGTGTGGTCAATGTGGACTTTTGCAAGGTCTTTGACTCAGTCCAAAACTGATGCGGAACTGTATTACTGCATGATTGAAAGTTAGGATGCAGAGGGTTCATGGTGACAGGAACAATGTCAAAAACAAGGAAAATGATTATTGGAGCATCTAGTACCTTCTGTGTGTTCATTTCAGACATACTTGCGGGAACAGAGAGAACATGATCAGCCACTGACAACACAAAGTTGGGTGCATCAATGGAGGATGATGTTGGGGTGGGAAGGCATGAAGGAAGGATTTGGGAAACCTAAATAGGCATGCAGAAATGTAGCAGTATAGATTCATTGCAGAAAAACACAAAGAACTACACCTGGGCCACAGAAACCCTAGTTTGAAGCATCAACTGGAGATCAAGGCACTGATAACAGCAGTGCAGGAAAAGGAGAGGATTAAGATGCCAATAGCATCAAGCAAATAATAATGTGATGTATCCTTAGGGGGTCAGACTCCAGAAACAATGAGGTCTTAGTCAGGCCACATCTCGAGAACTCTCAGATTATGTGGCTCAGGCAGGTATGACCTAGGCCTCAGCAGTATTCTACCATCACCCAGAATGATACCACAGTATGAGCAGAAAATGATTGACTTCAACAATTGGCTAAGTTTCTGGTGTCATTCTAATGGGATCCAGTATCTGTCTGCCTGGGACGACATGATCGACAGACCTCGATGCTTTGCCAGAGATGGCCTGCATTTGTCACCCCTGGGATTCTGGCTACTGGCCAAGGATCTTGCCACCCCTATAGTGCCTTTTTAGGCAATGTTCCAAAGACCAAACTTCCACCATAACAGCTACAAACAAATGTAATCTGAGGGTCATACTGCTCAATGCTAGAAGTCTAACTCTCAAGATGCACTCGTTCTAAGCTCTCCTCAAAATGGAGAATGCCGAAATCTGTGCTGTAACGGAGACCTGGTTTAAAGAGGCAGAAAACACCCCTGCACTCCCAGGCTACAATTCATTCCATACCATTCGGTCCCAGAATATGGCCAGAAGCTCCAAAGGCTGTGGTGTCTCCATATTCATAAAGAATACACACACCTCTAGACTGGTAGCCCAGCATAATGCATCCAAAATACTTCAGGTACAATTAACACTGGGTAAGATAGCGATACAAGTCATAGTCTGTTATAGAACCCCAACCATGTCCCTGGACTCTCACTCCAACTTCCTAAGCACCCTGGAATCTATCAAAGTCCAGCCCAACACTCTCATACTGGGTGACTTCAACTACCCTTCCATCAACTGGGAAAACTATTCTAGTACCAATGTACAGGCCCAACGCTTCCTTGAATTTATCAATTCCAATGTTCTGGACCAGCTCATTCTGACCCCCATTAGTGGAAGCAACATCCTCGACCTGGTTATCACTGACATGGGAGGCCGTTGCTCCACACCTATAGTCAACTCCTCCCTGATTAAATTTGACCACAAACTGATCACCTTGGTAATCTCCAGCTCACGTACACCACCCGCTAAGGTGACAACCCTGAAACATTTCTCCAAAGCAGACTTTGGGCTCCTAAAAACAGAGGTGGATAACTTCTCGGCACCCATGCCAATGGAAAATAGCTGCATGACTGCCAAATCATACACCAATGCACTGTTCGAGCACATACACAAATGCATGGATCTTACCATACCAAACAGAACCAAGATGCTCTCCTCCAAAAAAAAGGAAGCCAATCTGGTGGTCCCCAGCCATCAATAAAGTCTACAACAGAAGGAAGAAACTGTTGCAGGAAAAAAAATTAAAGTTACAGGACTGGAAAAACTCCCTTGCCAGACTCAACAAAAATTTGAGATCCCTTATCAAATCCTCTAAAGCCAGCTATAAAGGCAGAATAGTGGCTGACACCAAATCAACAACAAAGCCTTCTATAGCTATATGAAGAGCCTTCAAGGCAATACACAGATTTGCTCCAAGTTAATGCAAGATAGTACCTCCTATACTGAGCAACAGATATAGCCAGCATACTGGCCAACAGATTCTGTGCCATCTTTACCCCCCTCTCTCCCCCAAAGGCCCTATCACAATACCAGAAGAAAGTCTGGTACCCACCATTTCTGCAGCACAGATAAAAGCTGCATTGTCCAAAGCCAAGAATACAGCATCCATGGGACCTGATAATATCCTTGGCTGTGTTCTACATGAACTACAAAATGAACTGGCACCACACCTGTGTGCCCTGTTCAATCACAGCCTTACCTTAGGCTTTGTCCCTAATGAATGGCACACTGCTACATTTATCCATCTCCACAAAGGGGGAGCAACTACAGACCCTGGGAACTACTACCCCATTAGCCTGATGAGTCTGGTATGTAAAGCTATGGAGTGCATCATCATGGAGCTGCTCAACAAAGATATAGGCAATCTCCAAACTCTTGACCCCACACATTTTGGCTTTGTCAAGGGAAGTTTCTGCCTGCTGAACCTGGTTGACTTCTTAGAGGCAGTCGGCAAGACTGTGGATGAGGGTAAGGCAGTGCATACAGCCTACCTTGCCCTGGCCAAGGCCTTTGATACTATTCCCCACTCAGGTATCCATTGATAAACTCACCAAACTAGGCATCAATCCTTATATCACTAGGTGGGTTGCAAATTGGCTCACAGACAGGACCCACAGAGTGAAAGTTGTGGGTTCCAAGTCAGACTGTTGACCAGTCATGAGTGGAGTCCCACAGGGCTCAGTCCTGGGCCCTCTCCTGTTTGGCATCTACTTCTCAAAAGTCCAGGCCAACACAGAGGGACTCTGGCTGACCAAGTTCAGTGATGACTGCAAGCTAGGAGTCATTATCAACTCCCCAAGTGATGCAGACATCCTACAAAAGGGCCTCTCGGAGACCAGTGACTGGTGTCGGAACCATGCCCTTAAGCTTAACGCCAACAAATGTGTTATTCCCTTTGGAAAAAACTCATCTCCCACAAATTACCATGTCGATGGGAACCCACTAAATACTGAGGAGGCTTGGGCACCCAGGTTGACAGCCACCTCACCTTCAACCATGACGTTGCTACTGTGGTCAGAAAGACCTTCTACGTGGCACATCTTATAACCAAAGGGTTCACACGCAGAAAGAAAGAGGTCATCATCTCACCCTACTCTTCCCTCTTTAGACCAGTCATCGAACATAATGCCTCATTTAGCATGTACCTGACCAGACACAACAGCTGAAGAGGCCATAAAAGTACCTCACAAAAAGGAGCCTAGGCCTTAAACACATGTCCTACATGGATAGACTCAAGAAATTGCAACTGTTCTCAGTCTCTTACTGTCTACTCAGTGGTGATTTCTGCTTAACTTACAAAGCCATGTCCAACCCAGCCTTACTTGAAATGCTACACCTAAAGAAATCCCAATCCCCCCGCGCCACACACTCCAGAGGTCATAACCTCACTATCACAATCAACAGAACATGCTGGAGGGACAGGTTCATCTCCCAAAGACTGCCCATACTCTGGAATAAGCTTCCCATTCATGTCAAGCAGAGCACCTCACTGGCCCTCTTCAAGAGAAATCCTCACGAGTGGATGGGTAATAGAATGTTCACCCCAGGGATCACTCCAGTTGCCCTACTGGACAGAGTCACTGTGAACTAACATCAAGTGGCACGGTGCCAGGGATTTTTTATTTTTTTGGGCTAGGCTTGTAAAAGATCCAGGGCCATTAGTCTAGTGCACACCTATGAATCTATGAACCCATGTGATGGAGACAATAACCTTCTGGAAGGAGTCCATAGAAAAGCCACCAAAAGGGTGCCTGGAAAGGCATGGAAAGATATGACCAAAGACTAGAGGAGCTGGAGTTCATCTTCATAGAGACCAGAAGAAGCAGGGGGACATTGCATGGCAAGGCTGCACAAGGTCATGTCAGGAAAATGTAAAGGTATCATCCTCAACAGGGAGGAAGGAGAATAAGCAGGTGTATATTATTTCAGTAAAAGATCCTCATCGATCACCAGCCACCGAAATTAACTTCAGTGAACCACATAATTTTTCGCATGGTTCGGAAACACTTGGCCATCATCGAAACTTTGCCCTTTTTCCCACTGTAATGTGATGTTGGAGTTGGTATACATAGTTAGGGTGGTGGGGGGGCACAGCATGCCCCCCACATTGGGGGTGTGGGTAAAGCCCCCCACTTGGGTGGATTTGATTTAGTGTTTTTGTGTTCTGGATGTTTGGTGGGCTAGTGTTTCTGAACCATGGGAAAATTCTGCAGTTCGCTGAATTAATATCAGCGGCTGGTGAGCGATAAAGATGTATTCGCTGAATACGTCTTTTGCTGAAGTAATATAGACCTGAATATACAACTGATAGTAGGAGATCAGGTACTCCATCAATCTAAGAAAATACTGTTTTTTTTTTTACAGAGAAGGTTGTAGCCCAAAGGAGTAGGTGACTGGGCTGAATGGTGGAGAAAGAATCCTCAACGGCATTCAATATGGTGTGGACTCACTGGAGAAATGATTGTGGTAGGACAGGGATGGAAGGGGGCTAGAAAGGTAAAAGTGTTTGGAGAACAGGCTCGAAAGTTTTATTGTCTCCATGTACTCTCAAGCAAATCTAATGCAATACTAAGTAACTCAAAGTCCTACACTGCATGCAAATGTCATTAATAAAATGGAGAACATCAAGCCCCTCACACAGACCCTTGAGCCATTTCTTGCATTATTTTATTAAGTAAAGTTAGGAAGAAAAACATTCTGTAATTCAAGAATAGTTGGGAACATGGCTTTAACACTATCTTATACTGAAGTGTCATGACCAGTGGTGCTGAATACTTTTGAGAAATCAAGAAAAAGAAAAATACGTAACTACTGGCACTTTACTGACATAGGGAATGGCATTATCCACCTGGCAGAATAATACTATATCCACACATCCATCCTGGGTGTGATATCAACAACTACTGGAGAAAATAGTTAGAAATTTGCTTATGAAATACCTTCTCCAGAAACTTGACCTGAGGGCCAAGCAGGGAGGTGCATCAGTAAATGGAGATGATATTCATGTGACATCTACTATAAAAAAGCTATGATAATGTTGCTCTTTCACAAATTATGCACCTTTCCTTCTTGAATGCTACTGTTAGTGACACAATTAAACATACTGCTGTGTACCCAGCTGTTGGGTGAAGGTATTTAGAAGGGATTCAAACTCAAAAAAGGAAACCCTGTTTTTTTACCTCCTAAATACTTTCAGCTGATAACCAAGAACATTGAACTGCTTGTAACTTGTTAATTAAATAGTACACAATAATCCTGAATTTCAGCTCATAGTGTAGTTGGGCTGATTTAGCTATAAAGGGATGAGTTCTAGAAGCTTCTGTTAAGGCAACAACCAGGGAATATAAAGCAGCTTCTAAACTGTGTCACCCATTCAGGTTCGAGGGTAAGAGTAATTCATTAAATTCAGTACCATCTATAACAGTGATTTTATTCTGCTAGAACAGTAAAGTTTAAGTTTATTCAGTTAATGACTGTTATCTTCTTAGAGACTGTACATCTAAGATTTTCCTAACTTCTGCTAAGGTCGTGCTGGTGCCTGTATTTCTTATCTACTCATTCTTTGCTGATTTCTTACAGATTGCTTACTTTTTGTCCTCCCTTCCTCATTTCTTTGTTAAGCCACTCAAGGTTATTATCCATTATTTACACTCCATTACTTCAAGTTTGGTTTACAAAGAATGATAATCAATTTTCTTTAATGAATATGTCCAAGCCATGCTGTGCTTTTGTATCTTCTGATATATATTTTTAAGTGCTAAAGTGGAATTGTGCCAGTTTTTTTAATTCTGAAGTAAAATTGTGCCAGTTCCCGTGGAACTATTCTGGTATCATTTATCAGTGAAATAAGTTAAGATTCTAGTCAGGCATGAGGTTTGTCAAAGAGAAGCAACATTAGATTTGAAAGGAAATTAATTAGATTTGCATTTTCTTTTTCTGAATTTTGCTTTTAGTGAAATGTAGGATGGTAGTCTGTTCTTATGCAAAGTCATTTTAGTATATTTTATTTATTTTTTTGTCCATTTTCTTGTTGAATATCTGGCTATCCTGCCCAACTGCTCAGCTAACCACTTAATTCCCCCACCATTATTGAAAGCCTCATGGCCATGGTGGTGAGAGTTAAGTGTACAAGGAGTGGTACCGTCATCCATGAAGGTGGACAGGGATTTTACTTTATGGCCTTAACCTCTTCCTTTTGGCTACTTTCTGTGGACTCCAATTTGCTGTTACGCAAGGGTGCATATGTGTTACCACACATACCACCTTTGTCTAATGTATTATCTATGAATGTGGACAGGGTTTTTGTATTTTATGGCCTTAATCCTATCCTGTTGTCTGCTTTCTTTTGACTCCACCTTTGCTATTACTCAAGGATGCATATGTATTATCACACATTTCAGTCCTTGTGTACGAGTTCAGCTAGGCTCAGGTTGCGGATGATGCATCTGCATTCCTGTGTATGCTATAGAGACCCAGTGCCATTTCCCTCCACAGAATGGGCTAGCCAGTGTCAGCCAACGGGTCCCATCTTTCCCTGCCCATTTTCTCTACTGCCAGAGCTGTTACAATTTAGTATTTTTTTTAATTCTCTTGTTAAAATAGTCAACTGGGTTTAATGAGCCTTTACTGATTACTGTAAAGTTAAAAAGAAGTGAAGTTTTTTTTGTGCATGGTTATAACCTTTAGTATTCCTTATTCGAGTACTGCTCATGACATGAAGTCTTCCTGTCATCTAGTAATTCAGAAAGAGGAACTTGATATCACAGAGCCACAGGACTCTAGACATAGCCCCACAAACCATACATAAAACTGTAGACTGAGCTAAAGACATGTAGTTAACACAAACACTTTTATACTATGAAAGAACACCAAAAAAGAACTTTCTTTCTTCTTCTTTTGGCTTTTCCTGGTTAGGGGTCGCCATCATCTGTCCGCTCATGATTGGCAGTGGAGTTTTATGGTGTCGAGTTGCCAGCCCGGTGCCCAACCTTCCACAGAAGGCACACACATGCACAGACTCACACCTAGGGCCAATTTAGAGTGTCCAATCCACCTACTGCATGTCTTTGGGATGTGGAAGGAAACTGGAGCACCAGGAGGAAACCCATGCAACCACAGGGAGGACATAACAAACTGGTAAAATAACAAAAAAGCAAGCAGGCTGTAAGTACTCCAAACCACACTTTTTAATGTGAGCGATTTTGTCAGAGACAATGCTCCAACTTCATCAGACAAAAGAAAAGACAACATTTAACCACTTTATATACTTACTTAAGTATGAAACTACTTTTGAAATTATTATTAATTGATTAAGATAAAATTCCAGTTTTTACAGAGGGGGCTGCACTATATGCACCCCCATGTAGATGGGACTTCTGTCTCATACCCAAAAATACTAACGCTGTGCTCACACTAACTCGGAGTAAAAAAGTACTTGGCTTGGTGCAAAATCAGGTATTCTATTTAGTCCAAAACTGTGCACTCTCAGCATTACTATGTTTAAATACTGGTGGTATTGGATGCAAAGTGGGTGCAGAAAGGCATAACCTCTTCTATTAAGTATTATGCAAACTTACTTTAGTGATAAATACTGACTGCAGCTTAGATAAATTATTTTTAATTTATAGCATTCACTTGTTTTCCTTCAGACTTTTAAGACTAGCATGGTTATACTTGCTTGATTAGTTGGTTTCAGTTTTACATGTTTCATAATTACAATACTTGATCCAATACTACCTACCTTGTCCAATATGCATCTTACATTTATTTATGTAGTAGACTAAGCTAAAATCCCAGTGAAAACTACAGGTACATTTCAGCACAGCTATTGTTTTCATTTTTTTGGAGTCAAGTATTACTAAATTGAATTATAAATCACAAGAACTGAACAAAGGGAACTGAATTAATGATTATTTAATAATGTAAGTAGTATGATATTGGCTGTCTTTACGGCACAAAGGAATGAAGCCCTTAATATGACTCAGATAACCAGAACTGACAAGTTATTTGGGCACTGGTGGGGCCAGTGAGGGAGGGTGGAAGTAAATGACTGATGTTGGCTTATCCATCTTTGGTAGAGGGAAGATGTCAGGCTCACCACTATACTAACAACCAGGGTTGGCTGGATGTAATGCAAGTACACAAACAGAAACTGGACTATGAAGGGGCAAGTATGCCAACCAATGCACGATGTAGCCAGGATTCAGGCATGAACAGTACTGGGCATGTTCGGGAGGCCCGAGCTGCAGGCCAAACCTGTCAAGTACATAGCATACTAGCAGTTACACCTTCAAAAAATATTGGATGTCTGGATGCCAACCTTCCTTGACTAGACCTTTCCTGAAGGTGTCATGAATAGGACAATTATTTATGGATGCAAGCAGCATGGATTAAAAATAAAAAGATAAATAAACTTAACAAAATGTTTTTTAGGGATACAGTTTTTTTCCTCTCTGTTCTGATATCTTTATGCCTAAAAATACAGCTGTATTGACTGTAAACTTACAGTTGTACAACAGCTCCTTTTGTTGCATTTGTCTTGTCACAACCTGTTTTAATGTCCATTGCTACCAGCTGTTTGCTATCTTTATTTGTTTTGTATTTTCTGCCCTTTTCCTACTGTTTTCTTATGACTTATCAAAACATTGGTCTTGATGGCCTCTTCTGTGCCTAACATTGCATTTTGTACTGTTATCCAATACTGTTCCCCTCTCAACATTTCACTTTCTTTCTTTCCAAGATTATTATGCTGTGTTATGGTTTTTGCATTATTTTTCTTATAAACTCGATTATTAGCATGTTACTCCCATTCCCATCTTTTTTATTACAAGTTATATTATTAAGCTGTACTGCTCCACTTTTTCTATCTTTGCTTTGTTATATATTGCGCTATTATCATAGGTTCATAAGTGTGCACTAGGCTAATGGCCCTGGAGCCTTTACAAACATAGCCCATAGGATTACCCTGGCAATTGTGCCACCTGACCTTAGTTCCCAGTGCCTCTGTCGAGTAGAGCCACTGGAGTGATCCCCAGAGTAAATTTTCTATTTCCCATCCACTCATCGAGATTTCTGTTGAAGAGGGCCAGTGAGGTGCTCTGCTTGACCTGTATGGGAAGTCTATTCCAGAGCATGGGCAGCCTCTGGGTTATGAACCTGTCCCTCCAGCATGCTCTGTTGATTGTGGTAATGAGGTTGAGGTCTCTGGAGCATGTGGTGCGGAGGGATTGGGATTTTCTTAGATGTAGCATTTCTAACAGAGGTGGGTTAGACATGGCTTTGTAAGTCTAGCAGAGATCGCATCTTAGTAGGCGATATGAGACAGAGAATAGATGGAGTTTTCTGAGTCATTCCAAATAGGACAAGTGTTTAAGGCCTAGGATCCTCTTTGTGGGGTACTTTTGTGGCCTCTCCAATTGTTGCAGGTGTCTAGTGAGGTACATGCCAAATGGGGCATTGTACTCAATGATTGGCTTAATGAGGGAAGAGTAGAGGGAGACAGTGACTTTTTTCTTCCTGGATGCAAAACCTTTAGTAATGAGATGTGCCACATAGAAGAACTTTCTGACCACAGTGGCAATGTGGTGGTCAAAAGAGAGGTTGCTGTCAACCTGTGTTCCCAGATCTCTTATAACTCCTTCTATGTTCAGTGGACTACCATCAAAGTGGTAATTCAAGGCAACTGGGTTTTTCTGTAGTCGCTCCTCCTTTGTGGAGAGGGATGACTGTAGCAGTGTGCCATTTGGTAGGGACAAACCCTCAGGTGAGGCTGGGATTGAACAGGGCACACAGGTGAGGTGCCAGTTTACTCTGTAATTCATGTAAAACACAGCCAGGGATATTGTATAATCTCATAGAAGCTGTATTCTTGGCCTTGGATTGTGCTGTTTTAACCTATGCAGCAGTAATACTGGATGCCTGGCAATCTACTGGTATTGTGATTGGTCTTTGGGGGGGGTCAAGTTGGCACTGAATCTGTTGGCCAGTATATTGGCAATATCTGTTGGCTCGGTATAGGAGGTACCATTGTGCAGTAGCTCAGAGGAAATGTGGGTATTGCTGTGGAGATTCCTTACATAACTATAGAAGGCCTTGTGGTTGTCTTTACTATCTGCTGCAATTCTGTTTTCATAGCTAGCTTTAGAGGATTTGATGAGGGATCTCAACTTTTTGTTGAGGCTGATAAGGGTGTTTTTACAGTCTTGGGACATCACCTTATTCCACATCAGTTTCCTCCTTCTGTTGTAGAGTTTGTTTATGGCAGGGAACCACCAGTATGGCTTCCTTTTTTTGGAGGAGAACATCTTGATTCTATTGGGTATGGCAAAATCCATGCATTTGTGTACGTGTTCATACAGTGCATTGGTGTATGACTCAGCAACTCAGTCATGCAACTGTTTTTCATTTGCATGGGTGACGTGAAGTTAGCCACCTCTGTTTTTAGGAGCCCAAAGTTAGTTTTGGAGAAGTTTTTCATGTTAGTTGCCTTTGCGGGGGGGGGGGGATTTACAAGGTGATTAGTTTGTGGTCGGATCTAACCAGGGAGGAGTTGACTATTGGTGTAGAGCAAAGGTCACCCATGTTATTAAAGACCAGGTCAAGGATGTTACTACCTCTAGTGGTGGGTAAGAACGAGCTGGTCCAGGGCATTGGAATTAATGAATTCCAGGAAACATTGGGCAAGTGTATTGGTACAAGAGTAGTTTTCCCAGTTAATGGAGGGGTAGTTGAAGTCTCCCAGTATGAGAGTGTTAGGTTGGACCCTAACATTCTTCAGGGTGCTTAGGAAAGTATAGTGTGAGTCCTGGGTCATGATTGGGGACCTGTAGCAGGCTATGACTTGAATCGGTTTCTTATCCAATGTTAGCTGCACCTGAAGTATCTCAGATATGTTATGTTGGGCTACCAGTCTGGAGGTGTGCAAATCCTTTATGAATATGTAAACACCACTGCCTTTGCAGCTTCGGTCCAAGTTCTGGGGCCAAAAGGTGTGGAATGAGTTATAGCCTGGTAGTGCAGGGGTGCTTTCTGCTGCCTTCAACCAGGTGTCTGTTACAGCACAAATGTCGATGTTCTCCATTTTAAGGAGTGCTTCGAGTGAGTGCATTTTGAGATTTAGACTTCTAGCATTGAGCAGCATGACCCTTATATTGCATTTGTTTGTAGCTGTTATGGTGATAATTTGGTCTTT